>NC_071266.1:12033665-12148665 GCF_023375685.1 Ictalurus furcatus
AGTTATAACACACACAGACACACACACACACACACACACACACACACACACACTGCATCTTTCATATACACACTGTAGATTTGCAGCAGAGCACCTGAATGATGGACAGTCATGAGGAGTGATCTGACCAATTGGACTAAATTCTTGGTTTTCGATTAGGCCTTAAATACAGACATGTCATTTCCTACGCAAACCCATTTTCCTTTTCCTCTTTAAAGGAGCACATGAGAAAATAATATCATGTGTGGTTTTATTTATTTATTTATTCATTTATTTATTTACTTACTTACTTATTTTTCGACCATCTGGGTTAAATCTCCAAGCGAATCTCCCGTGTAGGGTGGTGAGTTGGGACTGAGAAGACATACGCTTTGCAGCAGGGTTTAACAGGATCTGCTCCAAACTCTACAAATTGGATAAAGAATCCTCAGATACCGAAATGCTCCATGAGAGTCGGTAATGATGTGTGTTTTTTCCCATAAGACGTGGCAATGAGATCAGAGTGACCTTGTTATTCTAGAGAGTAAAGCTCTAAAGAAATATTTGTAATGCTCAACAATAAGTAGCATAGTACAGTAATGTCTTAATTCCCTCAGGGAGCAAGATCTTTTTTTTTTTTTTTACAAAAAACTAAACATCACTACAATTAAATACAAAAATTTAACGTCACAAGCGAGTAGATTAAATAAACAGTACTGCAATCACATAATAAAACTACCGTAATCATTAACCAGATCAAATACAAAATCCTAAATGTCGTTACAATTAATTACCCAAACTGAGGATCATCACGATTAAATATGATAAAAAACTAAACCCTGTCACGATCAAATACCAAGAACTAAACGTCATCACGATCAAAAACCAAAAAATAAACATCATAATGACCAAAAAACAAAAAAGAAACATTCAGTATGTTTACATGGACAACAGTAATCCGATATTATTAAGTCAATAATCCGATTAAGTCAATAGTCTGCTTAAGAAACTAGCATGTAAACAGCGATTATTGATTACCTTAATCCGATTAAAGTCATACTCAGAGTAAACACAAATGGAATTAAGACATGTGGAGTACTCCTGTTTTAGTCGCATTATCGACGTGCATTACAGACATGTAAACACCTTAATCACATTATTAACGTCGTGTGTGAGTTTTCACTGCATTTTGCGACAGGACACGATCATACACGGCAGTGCTCAACCGTTTGACGGCAAACAAGAGAGCGAGGCTGCGTCCGAAATCACGTACTTACCTACTATATAGTAGGCGAGATACAGGATTTTTGAATAATATATAGTAGGTAAGTACGTGGTTTGGGACGCAGCCCACGGCTTCAAGCAGTCGTCTATTTGCACGTATAACATGACAAACAATTAACCACACTTGAAGCTTTTTTAAAATTAAAAATAAAAACACCCAAAACTATACGGTTCCATAACAAAGACGAACTGTATGTTGATACGTGGAATTCTGGAGGGAACGTCGGATGGCGTGGCGCGGTGATGTAATGACGTGTGCCGTTAATCAATCTATGTTCTATAACATGTAAAACATGAACATGAAAGTAATATTCTAAAAGCAGCTCATGTAAACACCTTAATCACAATATTGTCTTATTCAGAATAAGGTCAATAATTAGATTATTGCTGTCCAGGTAAGCATACTCACTGTCATGATGAAATACTAAAAAGCTAAACATTATCATCATCAAATTATAAAAAATAAAAAAAAACAACAACAACTAAACACAGTCGCGATCAAATACCAAAAAAAAACCCCACCATAACAGTCAAATACTAAAAAAGAAATGTGAACATGATCAAATAATGTAATAAATATAACAACTTAAAGTCATCAAGGTCAAGTACAAATAATCAAAATGGTCGTAAATATAATCATGATCAAATAGCAGAAATCATTTCATCATGATGAAACACTGAAACTAAGTTTATCAGTTGCTTGTTGTGTTTACTGAATTTCTGTCGTTTTTCTTTTCACTGTTTCTGAAGTGTGTGAAGCATGTGGACTCGCCAGTGTGAGTTTTATGAGCTGACACACACACACACACACATACACACACACACACACACACGTGGATTTGCTTTTTGTTCACGTGTGTCTTTCTCCCATCTCACTGAATGCCAGGATGCGTTCCTCCACCCACACGATATCTTATTTTTGGCGCTGGAGTTTGGATGTGTCCACACACTGTTTGCCAACATTGCAACAGCGCTCACACATCTCAACTCGAAATATTTATATTTATGCTGAAAACTTGTCCTGGAGTTCTTCTGGGGGAAACTGATGTTGCTGTAACGCAGCTCGGAGAATCTCACCGAGCCGAAAGCACACGTCGCCTTTATTGAATTAAACGTGAATTGAAGTTTTCAGATCGATTGCAGAAAGACACAAACACCTGTATCAGCTGCATCAGAATTATTATTATTTTTGTTAGAGTTACATTTATATTTTTCTAGACACTCAAAGCACTTTACATAGTATGAGAAGGGGCGGGGGGGTCTTCAAAAACCACCACTAGTGTGTAGTATCCACCTGGATGATGCGACGGCAGCCATAGTGTGCCAGAACACCCACCACACACCAGCTACTAGTGGAGAGGAGAGAGTGATGTAGCCAGTTCAGAGATGGAGATTATTAGGGGACCATGATAGATAAGAGCCAATGGGGGAATTTTGCCAGGACACCGGCGTTATACCCATACTCCTTTACCATAAGTGTTCTGGGATTTTAATGACCACAGAGAGTCACGACCTCATCATGTGATTTAGTAAACATCTGTAGGTTTTTAATATTTTGTTGATTCATTGTATGAGTTTCCTGATTCCTGAAATGTCCTGATTTGGACTGACTAAAATGCGAAGTTTAACTAAAACAGGAAGAGATGTAATTATGTGGTTGAACAAAAAGAAAAAAAATATTTTAACCAAAAATACAAAGCTAAGGATGAAATCCAGTGAGGGAAAATGAAACTAAAATTAACATTGTTATTAGCTAAGTTCTTGTTTTTCTACCAAAGACAATATATAGGAATTTTAGACAAAATCAGAATCCCCTTTTTTGATTTAATTTTGATTTTATTTATAACATTTAAACTCAGGGTTTTAAAACTTCACATCGTTTAATTACAACTTTAGTAGTGCAGTTACAACTAAATTGATTCATTTGATTCTTTAAAACTACTCCTTTAATTGGATCAATTTTTGATTCATTGGATTCTTTAAAATGACTCCTTTAATTGAGTCACTATTTGAGCCATTTGATTCACCACATAGAGAAGAAATATCAAACAGATCAGACCAGTTGTGCTTGTTTTAGCATGTTTTGGTCTTTTGATTCATTTGTGCTTTCAAATTGATTCCCCTGTTTCATTAAACGAATCAGTGAATGACTCAGAGACGAATTGCGAGAGAGACAGTGTGCTTGAGAATGAGAGTGTGTTCAAAGCACTCGGGTAAAAAGCGCTTGCATAGTAAATCAGTATGAAATCATTAGAGGTTTCATATTAGACCAGTCATGCTGTGTGGAAGGCTCGATGTAATGGCGCCTGTTTTGCTGCTAGCAGCGCTAATGAATGGTAATTAGTGCCGGGTGCAGCGGTGAGCGCTGAGGGAAGCCATCATACTGCGATAAGCCTGAGGGCATGGAGGCAATGAGCTCTTATTAAAATCTCCAGCTGTAAGAGTGTGTGTGTGTGTGTGTGTGTGTGTGTGTGTGTGTGTGTGTGTGTGTGTGTGTTGTTTAGGCTCTTTTTCAGAGTTTATTGCTCTTACATTCACCATTTTACATTTTAGTAAACGGTGAAAGATACATTTGAGAATGTGTGAGCATTTTATGTAACTGCAAAAAGTAAATTCTTATGGAAGGTAAATTACAAAATATATAGCTGGGTATTTTTGCGAATGCAAGTGGTAAATCTTTAAATGTGAGAGCATTTTTTAGCAAAAACGTATTTGTTAACACAACATAAATTACTGAATGTCAGTATTGTGTGTAAGTGAAGTTGTATGTATGTGAGAATAAATAGATGAATGTGAGAGGTAAATATGTGACTGTGAGATCATTTTGTGAATATGTGAGCATCGTTGTGAATGTGAGAGCATTTTTGTTGAATGTGAGGTCATGTTTATGAATGTGAGAGCATGTTTATGAATGTGAGAGCATTTTTGTGAACGAGAGAGTATTTTGTGAATGTGAGAGCATGTTTATGAATGTGAGAGCATTTTTGTGAGTGAGAGCATTTTTTGTGAATGAGAGTATTTTTTGAATGCGAGAGTATTTTTGTGAGTGAGAGCATTTTTTGTGAATGAGAGAGTATTTTTTGAATGTGAGAGGTAAATCCATGAATGTGAGAACATGTTTTGTGAAGGTGAGAGTATTTTTGTGAATGTGAGAGTTAATACATGAATGTGAGAGTGTTTTTTGTGAATATGAGAGCATTTTTCTGAATGAGAGGTAAATTCATGAATATGAGAGCATTTTGTGAATGTGAGAGTTAATACATGAATGGGAGAGTGTTTCTGTGAATGTGAGAGTTAATACATGAACATGAAAGGCATTTCTTGCATATCTTTGTGTGTATGTTGCAGATGACTGTGTGCAGATGTTGTTGATATGTTCGTTTGTGTGTGTGTGTGTGTGTGTGTGTGTGTGTGTGTGTGTGTGTGTGTGTGTGTGTGAGAAAGAGAGAGAGATTATTATTAATGCATAAATCCTGTGTATGGAGATGTTTGCATCCATCTGTGTTTATGTTTGTGCATGTGCAAGTCTGTATATGTACACATATATGCAGAGTCAGGATTCCAGCAATCTCTGTGTGTGTGTGTGTGTGCGTGTGCGTGTGTGTGCGTGTATGTGTGTGTGTGTGTTACTTATTAAAACTGAAGAACTAAACAGCAGGTCACGTCTGCAGTAAAAATGAGAAACAGAGTTGTAATGTATAAGGAGCTTTTTCCTGTAAGAGATTGCCATGGAGACACAGTGTGTGTGTGTGTGTGTGTGTGTGTGTGTGTGTGTGTTAATAAACCCACCTGCATCTCAAGTAGCCCAGAGCTGCAAAATGCTGACTACAGCAGAGAAAGAGCGAGTGTGTGTGCGTGTGTGTGTGTATATGTGTGTGTGTGTGTGTGTTGAGGGGTGTGGGGGGGGGGGGGGGGTACGGGTAGGTGGTTGTAAGTTTTATGCGAGTTTGTGATTTGTGTGTGTGGGTGTGTTTCCCTGCCTCAGTGTATCTTTATGGGCGTTATTATTTTGTGTGTCTTGTGTGTGTGTGTGTGTGTGAAATATATAACTCACCGGTTCTTTGTTATTGAAAGGAAAACAAATACATAAAAATAAATGTGTTTTGTGTGTGTGTGTCTGTGTGTGTGTGTGTATGTGTGTGTGTCTGTGTGTGTGTGCAAGAGAGTGTTGTTATGAGGAGTAAAGGTGATAGTCTATCATGCCGTGGCAGGCTTTGTAATGATCTTCCATGCTGCAGGAGAACACACTCCTCCGTTCTGCTTTTCCCGCTCTGATCGATACACTCGTCTTTCCGTTTTAACACCTGTGCTGTACATCAAACGCTGAACTTCTGACTTCGGTAAAACAGTGTAACAATATACAGAGAAAATCGAATGCATTAAGTCACTGATTGTTGTTTTTGGGTTTTTCTTCACAGCTCTCACAATGATTCTGTCATCAACTGTTGTTCTTTTCCTTGGCTGAAACCATTCGATGTCTGGTTGTCAGTACACCATGGTTTCTTTCTTTTTCAGGACATTCCAAATTGTTGTATTGGCTATGCCCAATGTTTGTGCAATGCCTCTGATAGATTTTCCCTCTTTTCCTAGCTTCATAATGGCTTGCTTCTCTCCCATAGACAGCTCTCTTGTCTCCATGTTGGTTTTATATTATACATACGATAGCTACCAAACGGGGAGGTTAACGTTTAACATGTGAAAACAACCCCCGCATCTAACACACTCATACATGATCTCACAGACAGTTATGATTGGCTAGTGATGCTGTGATCGAAGGGGAGTGAGAGAGTATGCCCCTCCCACTCTAAGAGCATGTGAATGCCAATTACACTTTCGTGACACTCTCTTGCTGTGGCTGTGGCTTCGTCAGGGTTCGAACCCAGTTATAGGGTGGACGCTGTTCTGTTGCATCACGTTTTTGTCTGTTTTCGACATTTTAAGAACCATCCTTCAGTCCATCCACAAGGCTTTTGAAATGAGCATTTATGCATTTCCAGTGTGAGGTCTGACAAAGTTTGTTTGCTCCATAACTGAATAATGCAAGTCTTGCCTTGCTGCATTAACCCTCTTAGAGCTAAACAGTAGTAAATTGAACCGTTTTAGATGGATTGATGTCCATAAAGTGTATACGATTTGCACCACACATTCGTTCCTCGGACAAGCAAATGTAAAGTACTTTTAGATATGATAAGGTACAGAAGCGATCGCATCTCCATGTTGCTTCTACAACTGGTACACATGTGCATTCTGGTCATGTACTCGTTTTATTCGGATTTTATTTCCCCAGTATATGGTCGAGCATGTGGAGTCAGCCAGCTGTCAACATGCCAGCCAACACACATGCCAGTGTGTGTGAGGGGGGGAACACTGGAGATTTTATCGTACAGCCTGTAAGTTGTTTTTCCTCTGCTGAGAGAGAGATCGTCTTCCAGCTGTCTGTGCTGTGTGCTCACAGTCGTCTCGGATGTCCTCGTATTCTCTCCACATGTGGTTTTGTGGTTATTTAGTGAGTACCCATGCTGTAGACGGGAACCTCCTTGATAATGCTATCGTTTTTGTTCTGAATAGCTCCATCCTCTACAAATCTCAACAACACTGACCGTTCGGTTGAGGATTAGGTTACTAGTGGTGTTGCTCTTACTCCATTATTAGCATTGCTCATATGCACGAGTGTGTTAGTAATAAACAGTGTGTGTGGGTGTGTGTGGTGCTGTGACATAAAAAAATACTGAGTACTGAACCGTTTCAATCCTCTTACAACAATGTTTAATCCTTTTTTTTTATCCTTTTGTAGTCACATATAATGTTCGCCAAACACGTTAGCTCATGTTGTCACTTACATTATAGCAGCTGTAAACAGCCGTTCCCTCAGCAGCCTCTCTTTTTTCTCTCTCTAGCAAGAACGCAGCATGTCGTGTTACCTAGAAACTGCGAAGAAGCATCAACATGTCTGTCCTGAACACGTCGTAAAGCTTAAAGTCACAGTTTCACCTCTGACACTGGAGACTCCTTGTATAAACGTTTATGTGGAGCGTCCAGAGTACGAGTCCCTGGGAACGAGCTGTTACTATAGAAACGTTAACATATTAGAAGAAGCGGATTAATATAAACCTGCGCTACCTCCTAGAAAATTCATCAACACCTCCTGACCAATCAGAATTGCACAACTAAAGAGCCAAAGATATTATTTTACATCCTGAACAAAAAAGTGAGCTAAAGGAATGAGATTTGGACACGTTTATGCTTAACTTGATGATGGAGAGAGAGAGAGAGAGAGAGGGAGAAGAAAAACCGGAATGCAAAAACTAAATTTATAAATCCTCCTACAGCAAACAACAGCTCAGCTAAACATCTGGCCGTGAAACCTCTCGGCCTCTTCATGGATTCAGCAGGTCAGACAGCTGTACGCCCTGAAGCTTATCTCATTATAAAAGCGTTATGTTGAAAGTTGAACTGTTTTTACTTCAGGGCTAACATATGGCTGACTCGTGAACCTCGTATCCGCGTTTAGCGGAAAATCGAATGTTTATCAATTAGTTCGTGTTTCCTTTTTTGATACTGAAGCTACGTGGTTATAAATTGGATTTAGAAACTTCGCTAACTCACACCATTTTTGTGGATATTACATCATTATAGGAAAATCTTATATAGGAATATAGGAACATCACACACCTAGTTTCACATAGACACACAAGCAAAACCAAGATTATGTACAAGATGCAGAAAGATGCTCTCGAGTGTGCATGCGTGTGCTCTTTAGTGTGAAATTTTAATATTAGATCAAAGCCTCATGGATCCATAAAGAGATATTTAACTGCACACACACACACACACACACACACACACACGAAATGAAACTAAAAAAAGATGGAGAGCATTTGAACAGTTTCCTGGTTTAATGATATCTTTTTTTTATAGACACACGCACACACACACACACACACACACTGAGCCACCTGAGATACAGTTACACTGCGAGTCAGACGAGCTGAGCAAGCTGTTCGTTGTCATTACGCCGTGTTCCGTCTGGCTTTACAGTCATGACCTTGATGCGTGATGTGCCCAAAACCATCACTGGACGATTATCACATATGAGTATGATGTTGTTAGGGTTCTATACAAGTCGTACATCCGCTAAACCCCACCTGTGAACCCTACCCTTACAAGCAGTGTCCAGCTGATGTGGGTTTTTCAGTGTCCGATGACACTGAGTAGGGACACGGATGGCCAGTAAGATGCTGGAACAATATAATAAGAAATGATAACAGGGGAAGAGATAAGAAGGCGAGAATAAAAAGGTAAAAAAAAAAGGAGATCGAAAGAGAAGAGATGGAACGAGAACGGCTAATAAAGGAGAAGAAGGATGAGAGGAAGCAAAATGAAAAGAAAGTAAACACGAGGTGATCGAACAGTAAGGAGGACATGATGAGGAGCAAAGAGGGAAGGAGGAGAAGAAGAAAATAAGAGAAGAGAAATGATAAGAAATTATTTAATGGAGCTATACATCACCATTACACCTTACCGAAGGCTTATAGAGTGAGCGCTGCGATGAAACGGCTTCGGGGCGGCTGAGTTAGCATTTTCTGAGCTCCTTCAGTTTATCTCCTCTTGAAGCCTGGATTGTGATTAGTCAGAAGAGAAAGTGTGGACTAATTTTCTATATTAATGCGCTGTTCTAATCCGTTATCGTTTCTATAGTAACAGCGTGATCACAGACACTCGTCCACATAAACTGATTTTATTTTAAAAACGGTCTATGTAGTGATGTTTTCTTGAGGTAAGGAGATGTTTGTTTAACATTTATGGAAGGAGTCTCCAGTGTCAGCGCTTTGTAACAGTCAGAGGTAAAGCTGTAACTTTAAGTTGTCTTTAGGACAGAGCAAGAGAAAGAAAAAGAGAAGGCACAGCTGTTTATAGCTGCTATATCATAAGCGAACATCCATAGATGTTCCACTATGATAACTGTAACTATAAATTGTGAGGAAAATGATTAATTTCTTACTTTGTAATAGCTCTGTTCACTCTGTTCATGTTCATCAGTGAATAATGCCACTTGCGGTCATGTCATGGAGATCAGTACAGAATGTTCTTTCCTCTTACATTGACACAGACATGCTATTGTCTTCAGGAATGTCTGCACATCTGCTAAGACCTTGAAACCACCAAACTGGCTCAAACCTCCTAAAACTCCCTTTTCGAGACTCGCAGATGTCCAGCTCTTCTTATTTTAAACTTATATAGTGCATTTGAGAGACGAGTGCTTCAGA
This sequence comes from Ictalurus furcatus, assembly GCF_023375685.1. NCBI lineage: Eukaryota > Metazoa > Chordata > Actinopteri > Siluriformes > Ictaluridae > Ictalurus > Ictalurus furcatus. The sequence goes on from NC_071266.1 coordinate 12,043,196, forward strand.
GCGCACTCATCTTCTATCCTGTATTCATCTCTTTCTGTAATAAAATTTCATCTGAGAGGACGAGTCTACTGGTGTTTGTCTAAATTTCCACCACAAAATGGATTCAAAAGTCCTTCTTTGTTCTTTAAAGCCCGGTTCACACTGCACCATCAGACGCCGGCTGTTGGATTTAGAATGGTGGGAAACACGACTGTCATGTTTGCTCTGCCCCCAACACACACCAGCACACTTTTTTAAAGTCAGACTGGTTTAAAAATAGAGGATCCTTTTACCACAATCAAAATGTTACTATTACTAGTGTGTCGTTTACGTATCATTCTTCACCTGAAAAGACGAAGAGGGAAATGAAACTGAAACGCTAACATCCTGTGACGCTGAGCAGGAAAACAAGGTGTGTAAGGACAGATAATGTACTTTGCATGGCTCTGTAGCAGCTAAACCCATACAGTGACAGATTAGTTGTGCCTCCACTTGGCTAGTCACACCTAACTAGCCTAGTCTCGTGTTAGATAGCCACAAAGTTTGATATTTTATTGGTCTTTTAGTTTTGCAGACAGTGATCAGACCCAAGGCAAGTTTTATGAAAAATCCAACTTTTTGCCGTGCAAGAAAAAAATACATGGAAACGTTATTTAAAAGTATGTGCTCCCAGCACCTTGCGCACGGCCTTTTGTTTCTATGGGGTTTGCAGGGACGCTTGCCTCATTGTCATGACACTGGTTCGTTCCCAGTTCAGATTATGTCGGAGTTTGTTGGAAAATCATACCACACTGCTCAGACTTTAAAACGAGCCAACATATGCCGATTGAACATGTTCAGTCTGTGAAAACAAACGCCGACCAACACCAACAGACACCGACATGGTTAACAAACCTGACAGACATGGTTGTTGCCGTTGGTTGGCTTCTGTCATATACTGACCTGTTTATTGTTCTTGTTTGTTTGTTTGTGTTTATGCATAAACGCTGATGTACTGTATGTGTAATCTATAAATATATCAATTGTGTTCTAATCTACCTGTACTATTTGCTTGGGCAACAATGTGATTTATAACATTCATGCTAATAAAGAACTGATGAACTGAATTAGGTAGAGAGAGATAGATAGAGAGAGAGAGAGAATTTTTTTCCTCAATTCCTAATTAATCTTATTATATTAACTTATTATTAACGTTGCATTTTCCATGTGATATTTGCTTTGTCAATAATCTAATCTAACGTTTGTGCCAGAAAAGGAGTTGAGAGAGACAGCGAGAGAGAGAGTGGAAAGTATGAAAGCCATTAGAGTAAATGTTACTGCTGGAGACAGATTGGGTTTCAGCTCTTAGAAGCTCCATAGGATCCATTTCCTGTTCAAACTTTACACACCGTACAAACTGTACACACTTTACACACTGCACAAACTGTACTCACCTTACACACTGTACAAACTGTACACACTTTACACACTGCACAAACTGTACATACCTTACACACTGTTCCTCGTTACCCTCGAAGCATTAAGAGTGCAGCCACAAACCTAATGGGGCTAAATTGTTAATGACATTAGCATGTCATTAACGTAGCGAAAGATCACTTAATGCTGTTCAGCTTTAATGACATCTCTCTGTCTCTCTCTTTACAGGTGCTGGAGGATGAAAGAAGAGCGTTGAAGGTGTGTGTGTGTGTGTGTGTGTGTGTATGTGTTTGTGATTGAGAGAGAGAGAGTAATAATTCATGTGTCTATAAAACAAACCAAAGATATTTTATTTTAAATAATTGAACAATACAACTGAGTTCTTTAGAAATGACTCATTTGCTAAAAGATGGGTAAAGGTGTGTGCGTGTGTGTGTGTGTGCATGTGTGTGTGTGTGTGTGTGTGTGAGAGAGAGAGAGAGAGCGATGAAGCAGATTTCAGCTCTCAGTGTGGGGTTTTTCTCTCATCTCTGCTGCTTGGCTGTGTGTTACGTAATCTTTGCTTACTGCAATGAGAGACAGGCATCGACACACACACACACACACAGAGATATAGACACACCCATTACGGATTGCCTCTGCATCATGTCAGACACTGCAGCTCATAAACGAGAGAGAGAGAGACAGAGAGAGAAGTATAGAGAGAGAGACAGAGAGAGAGAGAGGGAGGTGGGACTGAAAGATAGAATAAGAAATAAAGGATGAAAGAAAAAAGAAAGGGAGCAAGAGGGAGGGACTGTGATCGAGTGGGAAATAACGGTTGAGAGAAAGAAAGAAATTACCCAATTAACCTTTTAAAGAACCCTTGAAGAGCCTTTTTAAAGCCAAGAACCCTTAATTATCCAGTACACCCTTAAAGAACCCATGAAGTGGTTTTGTTCTAGAAGACACAAAACCATATTAATCTAATTCACCCTTGGAGAACACTTTTTTTTTTAAACAAAGAACCTTTAATTATCGAATGAACATTTTATAGAACCTTTGAAGAACCTTTTTTGAAAGCCAAGAACCCTTAATTATCCAGTACACACTTTTTACGATCTCAAGTAGAGATTTTTGTTTTCTAAGATTTTTTAATGCTCCCCTGAAGAAAGTTTTTTAGGAAACTAAGAACCCATAGTTATCCAACAAACCCTCGACGAACCCTTTGATCTTGAGAGTGTGTATTGACTGGGTAGGTATGCTGCACTAACTCTAAATTATTACTCATTATTTTCTTTTTATACCTGTACCTACCTGTCAGGAGCTTAACATTTAAGTTCTTAGTAGATGCTTCACATCGTCATTTTGCTCTTCTGAACTGCCGCTCCATCTCAGATAAAGCCTCATACCTCAACAAAATAATCACTGACAAAAACTTTGATATGTTACTACACGTCAAAACCTGCCAAGTACCCAGTGATTACTTGCAGCTGAACCTCCTTACACCAGATGGATATAGACACCTGTCCAGACTGTCTCCGTGGCAAGGGGGGTGGCCTTGCTGTCATCTGTCGAAATGATTTGCATCTCGCGCAACTTGATTTTCACAACACTAATACATTCGAATATATGGTACTGAAGATTGATTTTCATTGTCCTCTCACAATTATTCTACTATATCTTCCTCCTAAGGCTCAGTCTGACTTTGTTTCCCGAACTCAGTGAACTGCTAACTCTTGCCTGCGCTTCGTCATCATTTGTCCTCCTGCTTGGTGACTTTAATATTCATGTGTATACAGTGTGCTCGAACTCATCTCAACTATTGTCTGTTTTTGACTGTTTCAATCTGACTCATCATGTGACTTTTTCTACTCACATCCATGATCATACTCTTGATTTAATCTGTACATCTGGGTTTGATATTGCTTCAGTCTCCACTTTTGACACCAGCATCTCTGATCAGTAAGCTCATTGAATTTAGACTCAGTCTACCTGCTCAAAAGAAATGTAGTAACACAATGATATAGAATGTTCCCTTTCCAGAACCTTCACACTAACTGTCCCTCAGTGGTGGAATGAACTTCCAACCTCAATCCAGACCACAGAATCTCTCACTATCTCCAAAAAACAGCTAAAGACCTACTTCTTCTGTGAACACGTAACTAACCCCTAAAATGCCAACCGCACATTATTTATTAAAATAATAATAATAATAAAAATAAAAACTTACTCTGGCTCTTACACCTCTACTCTGTGCACTTTGCTTCTCTAGAACTCAATTATAAATCTTGTATGGTTGCACTACTTGTATTGTTCTCCGCTTGATATATCGCTTTGCTTGTATTTCCTCATTTGTAAGTCGCTTTGGATAAAAGCATCTGCTAAATGAATAAATGTAAATGTACATGATTTCCTATCGGGACCTTAAATCTGTTGATGCCACACTCTCTGCTCCCATTGCTTTTGCTCCCATTTCTGATGTTTTAGATATTTCCTGTCCTTTAATGAAACTCTCAAAATACCACTCTGTTATTTCTGATATTTTGCATAAGCATGCTCCTATTAAGACCAGGCCTGTCCCCTCCTCCCACACTTCCCCCTGGTATACACCTGAGCTCCGGGCCTTAAAAGTCATTGGTAGACATCTTGAGGCTTTATAGGAAAACTGGTCTTACTGTTGATCATCTAGCTCTCATTGATCACCTCAACACATACAAAACTGCTCTGAACTCTTCGCGGTGTAATTATGTTTCCACAATGATCAATGAAGCAAGCACTAAGGCCTTTCCAGTGTGGCCTAAGGTTTTGTTTGACACAATCAATAAGCTCACCCAACCCCCAGGTCATGATGTTCACGCATGTGAGAGTTCTGTTGCGCTTTCCTGAATTATTACCAGGAAAATTTGAATCCTGTCTGCCAGTGCTTTATAGGCAAGGCCGATATTAGTTTTCTGCCTGACCACGCTTCTCAACAATTGTCTATCTTTACTCCTACAAACCCCTCTTCTATCAGTGACTTAATACTGAAATCCAGTTCTTCATCCTGCCACCTTGATCCTGCTCCAACATTTCTCCTCACATGCCATCATACTGTCCTCTCTGCACCTATTTCTCACTTCATAAGCAGATCTTTAGCTTCTACGTCTCTCCCTCTACCAGTTAAAACTGCGGCAGTGACACCAGTTCTTAAAAAACCTAACTTAAAAACTTTCATTTTGAAAATGCTGGAAAATACTGTTGCCTCCCAGCTACAGTCATTCTTTGCTCAAAATAATCGCTTTGATCCCTTTCAATCTGGCTTTCGTCTTCTCCATAGTACTGAAACTGCCCTCGAAATTGTTGTGAATGACCTATTACTCTCTAGCGACTCCGGTTCTCTTTCTATTCTTCTATTACTCGATCTTAGTTCTGCTTTTGATACTGTCTATCATGACTTACTTCTCTCCCACCTCTTGGATGTTGGTGTCACGGTTGCTGCTCTTTCCTGGCTTACTTCATATCTCACGTATAGACAGTTTTACATTTCTATGCAGGATTATAAATTGTTTACTGTATGTGTGAAATTAGGTGTCCTTTAGGGATTGGTTCTTGGACCTCTACTATTCATTATATATATATATATATATATATATATATATATATATATATATATGTATATGTATATATATATATATATATATATATATATATATATATATATATATAAACGCCTTTGGGTCAACTTATTTTCCGCCACGGTTTCAGTTACCACTGTTATGCTGATGACATTCAAATCTGTAAAGCTTTTAGATCTGCTCCCACTCTCCCCACCGGACCACTATCAGCATGTGTAAATGAAATAAAAGGATGGCTTAACTCCAGTTTTTTAAAACTGACTATGGACATAACCGAGATCATTATTTTTGGAACACCAGCAATTATTAAAAATATCCTTTATGACCTTACTTGTGACATTGATCGTACTCTCATTAAACCATCTAAAACTGTAAAAAATTTAGGCATCATCTTTGATCCCTCTCTCACCTTTGAAGCTCATATAAACATGGTTTCTTTCACCTTCGTCACATTGCTCGCCTTCGTCCCTTCATTAGCCCCAAAGACACTGAAACACTGGTTCATGCATTTATATATTCACATCTTGATTATAGCAAAGCTCTCCTCATTGGTTTACCTGCTAATTCTATTGCTAGGCTGCAATATATTCAAAAAAAATATGCAATATATTCAAGACTTCGTACACATACCAAGTGCTCAACTCTCATTACGCCAATCTCGTCTGAACTGCATTGGCTACCGGTTTCATTTCGCATTAAATATAAAATAATCCTGCTTACATTTAAATCACTTCACTGTTTGGAACCTTTCTATCTTAGTGAACTACAGCCCAACCTGCTCTCTCAGGTCCTCTGGACTCGGACTCCTCTCTGTCCCTAGATCTCATCTCTCTACCATGGGTGGCAGGTCTTTCAGTGTAGCTGCACCCAAAATCTGGAATTCACTCCTTCTGACTCTTTGCAGCATCACATTCATCTCCAAGTTCAAATCCCAATTAAAACGTATCTGTTTTCTCAATGTTATCTGTCCTAATGTGTTGCTGCGCATTTTTCTCAGTGACTGTACTATCTGTACCATGTTTTTCGTTTTCTGGGTTTGATTGCTTTTCACAGTTTGTGTTTGTCCACGATTGTTCATTGTTTTTGTATCATTGTTTTACTATTGTAAAGCGTCCTTGAGCTCTGGAAAGGCGCTACATAAATTAAACAGTATCATTATTACTAGTGGTACTTGGTACGCTCTTGGGGGGGAAAAGGTTCTTTAAGAATACATTAGAGAATATTTAGAGAATGTTTTGTAGCAAATTTGATAAAATATTTAAAGAACATTTAGAGAACATTCAGAAAATGAAGTGTTCTTATCCTCTTAAAAAGTTTTGGAACCAGTTCTGATAGGAAACACTGTGCTGGGGCTGTTTATGTCCCTGTGGTTTTAAAGTAGAGCCGTAAATCCGATTCTTCGTTTGATGTGAGAGTGAAGTTTAATAACAGGAAATGACGGATAATTCGATAAGAATCGATCGTTTTGCTCTGATCCCGATCGCGGCCGTCTGTAACATGTTTATTTCACTGAAAACCGGATGAAATCACTCAATTAAAAAATACGAGAACTGAAAGCGACCGCAGGTCACAAGTGCGTTTTTCAGATATATTTGATTGTTCTGTCCACCCGCCCCCCCCCCCACTCCCACTCTTTGCAGCGTGTTTTTTTTCCTTTCTTCATCTTTAATTCTCCGTGAGCAATCTGATCTGCTCGTAACCAGACCCTCGCCGCTGATTCCATTAGTCTGATGCCCTTCTTCCTGCTTTTCCTTTCAACTGCTTTTTTCTTCTTGTCATTATTTTTTTAAATTCCTCCTTTAAATTCAGTCCAGGTTGTTGGTTTTGTTTTGTGCTGCTTCGCTGGGTTTTTTCCTCTTCTGCTTCCTGTGTGTTTGTGTGTTTGTGTGTTTGTTGTGTGTGTTTGTGGATTTGCAGTGTGTGTAGTCAGGTTATATTCACTTTTGTAAAGGTATAGTATGGAATCCCTCCTCCATTTTTTCTATAATTTTGGACTTGGCCGATTCCCACCCACCAGCCAGCTCTCCACCTATCATACGACAGCTACCAGGATGAAGGTGAACACATGCGTTCTCTGAAACACGTAACGCAACTGGCGGCTCCTCAGACAACACTCAGAGGAAAGTGCTGTCTACCCTCTTCCACATATGTGCAACTCAACAAGCACCTATGATTGGCTGGTGTTGCTGTGATTGACAGGGGAGAGAGAACATGCCCCTCCCACCCAGAGAGCAAGGACAATTACACTGTCTTGACTTCCAGCCACAAATTGCTGTGGCATCATCAGGATTCAAAATCTTCTCTCTTGCCCAATTTGGATTTTTACACACCTTCGTCGACTTCGCCTCACTCCCAAACAAGAGGAGGATGGACAAACCAGGAACAGGTTTTAAAATCAGTTCCTCCATGATTTTGTGATCGCAGAAATGAATGCAAAATCAAGTAGACTCTACAATATTTAGAGGAGCTTGCAATTTTTTTAAATTACCACAGATTTTCCACAGATTTGGGCCAAAACGCATCATGTGACGTCATCACAACGCGCATTCAGCCAAATCCCTCTTCTATTCACATGCGTCGAACACGAGTACAGCTTAAAAGTCTCGTTTACCAACAAACGTCACTGCGGAAGACCGTGCAAAACTAATTCCTGCAATCGCGATTTTGCCTATTCAGTAGTTTCCCACAAAAAACCCTGCAAGTTGTATAGCAAATTAAAAAAAATATATGTTCACTCAGTTAAATTGCATGAACCAATTGTCTTGGTGACACACATGCTAAATCAATGCAGCAAATTATATATAATGTTTCTTTTTTTAAAAAAATATGTATTATTTCCAAGTGTTGCTCAGGTTGATAACTTATAAACAAACCTGTCCGGTATTTTTTATTTTTTTAACCCTTGTGTGTCCTTATGGACATTTTTGTCTTTTTTTCTTCTTTTTTTTTTTAGCATTTTGTCTGTATTAATGCAAACAGCATAAATTTTGCAAAAGGTGTGTATTTTTATTAGAATTTTAATATTTCACCCTAATTTAATTTCATAAATCTATTTAAAACTAGGTGACAAAATAGTTACACTCAGGACCTTAAGGACAAAAATGTCCCCACTGAAGCTGCAATATTTAATCCCTGTGACGTTTAAGCATAAAATCATTCATTCTGTGTTAATAGGCTTTTATTTTGTTTCAAAACATTGAATTTTCTGACATGTGTAGTATTTTCTCAGGTTTAGCCTCTTGGGAAAAGACATGCTTTTCCTTTTTCCTGATTCTGCTGTATTATAGAGAACTGCAGACCAACTAAATAAATGATGCAGCTGTAGTTGTGTGGATGTGGGTGTGTTTGTGCGGATAACAGAGTTATGGTTTGTATATGTGTACTGAAAATTTTATGTGTGAACAGTTTGAAAGAAAGAAATTATATTATACTAGAAATCACAAATCCCACCTCGTGTATGAGTCAGAGAAGATTACTGGGCTTAGAAGATTTTTGCATTATGTAAAGAAACTGGTGTTTAAAGGGTTAAAATTCTGAAAATGAATGAATGTTTGGTCATTATGATCAGAACTGATGCTGGTAAAAAAAAATCTAAATCAGTGAAAGTGGAAAAAAAAATATTTATATATATATATATATATATATACATATATATATATATATATATATATATATATATATATATATATATATATATATATATAATATGTCTATAACAGTTTTAACAATTTTTGTCCTTTACGGACCTGAGTAATAGGTTTTAATAAAAAATCTGACACTGCATAAAAAATATGAATGCGTCAAAATGAATGTTGTTGTTAATCATTGACATATCAAAGACTGTAATAATCAAAGAAAATAAATTCTGCTTAGCATTTAGTATATGGAAAATAATTACTATTTTTCTTTTTTTTTTTTTACATAAAAAAAAAACATGATGTGGCAAACCAGCATTTACAGGATTACAAATCTGAAAATGATTGAATGTTTGGTAATTATTATTAGAACTGATGCTGGTAAAAAAGAAAAAAAAATGACCTCAGTGCAAGTGGAAAAAAATATTAATATATAATATAATTTTTTTGGACATAGACATTTTTGTCCTCTATGGACCTATGTGTAACTTTTTTCACCTGACGCACAAGGGTTAAAGTAATTTGTGTCACATTTCAATGATTTCTATACAAATTCCACTGATGAAGCCTACATCTACATCAACTCTCTACCAAACTTAACAATAATGAAACAGCCGTCAAGACGTGTGGACAAATGGCGAGGACGAGACGTGCTATAAAACAGGTCTGAAACGGAGCAGCGTATTGTAGCGCGAACTTCCGTACGGACTGGAGATGAAATTATGATGTTGGTGTTCAGATGAAAATCTTTGTGTGTGTTTTTTTGTTGTTTTTGATGTTTTCAGAATGTTTTCAATGGCGTGATGTCACATGGGCTATACAGGAAGTAGGTGAGGTAATGGACCCATCCGAATTCAGAATGAGTTAACGTACCTCCTTAAAAATTAGGCAGTGAAGATTATTTAACATCAGAAGCGCTAACCGTCACACACTGACACACAGACTCTGGCAAACTCTGTGTATAGGACAAAACACTCATGCATGTCATGCAGTTGTATGAAAATAATCAACAATGGCACATGTCTCTAAGGGTTTTATTTGTCTTACTGCACAGCAATTTTAGAGGATTACGAATTTTAATTATTAATTTATTAAAGAATGATGCTTTTTACCAGGAGCGTCAACTTCAGTAGGGACACTAGGGACATGTCCCTACCAATATCCAGCGAGTACTGAATTGTCCCTAGCAATAATTTTGATTAAACACTTACAATACATTTATATATATATATATATATAACCACTGTCGTCTGTCGGTGTCTCGCGGTTTGTATTAAGTTTTTTATTTAACCAGGAAAAGTCTCATTGAGATTAAGAATTTTTTTTACAAGAGCGTCCTGGCCAAGACAGGCAGCAGCACAATTTGTGGTTCACAAACAGTTAACAGATCTCATTCTCTACTACGAGTCCTGCTTCCCTAACCCACATCGCTAATAGGATTGGCTTTGCTGTTTCTTACAAACATGTGAGAGGCTGTAGTTATATCCGGTTGTACGAAGCGTCAAAGCTCCGTCAACTAGATCCGTATCATGCAGGCTACCGTTACGTGAGGAAGACACCATCCTTATACCAGCAGTTCTTGTCTGTGCACCAAAATACAGGACAAATCAGTCGTGTCAATATTGATTCAGGGACAGTGTATTTTCTCAATACATGACAATCCTGTATTAACGGGATGAGTGGCAAGCCTAAACATTAGTTTGTGTATGTACACTTTGACTTATTGTAAAGTAGCTCCTAATGCCCACCTTTCTTTTTTTGGCCACCATCCTGACTCAGCATATCACTAAATTAGCCTAATTGCCAAACATACACACACACACACACACACACACGAGCTGTCATTAGGAGCTACTTTACAACAAATCAAAGTGTCAATCACTTAAAATAATTTCCTCAAAAAAATAAATGTTCCTCAATGTTCATGTGGCATGCATCATGAAACAGCGGTGGCTTAGTGGTTAAGGCTCTGGGTTACTGTTCGGAAGGTTAGGGGCTCAAGCCCCAGCACTGCCGAGCTGCCCCCTTGTGCAAGGCCCTTAACCCTCTCTGCTCCAGGGTTGCTGTATCATGGCTGACCCTGTACTCTAACCCCAACTTCCTAACATGTTGGGGTATGTGAAGAAAACAATTTCACTGTGCATATAAATATGTGATCAATAAAGACTCGTTATCATTATGCATCAATGTGTTATGTTGTCAGGTCAGGTGACAGAAGCAGTCCTGCCAGGTAGTATCTCGGACAGAGCAGGAAGTGAGGCAGGTGGGGAGACAGGGTCACAGGTGAGGTCGCACAATGACATGATGATATGTTAGTAGTGAGATCCAGTGATATGTTAGTAGTGAGATCCAGTATTGTGATAAATGATAGGCTGATGTACTGTACGGTTCATCCATGTGTGTTTGAAATGAAAGCTTTGAATAAGCACGTTATTGATTGATTTTATTCCCCCACCAATGTCAAAATCAAATCTACGCCCTTGCTTACCCATTTATAGTTACAACTTCCTGTTCTCACTTACGTTATAATTGTGTACCTAATTGTTTTACTGATAGTGTAGATGTGGGCTGCACTGTGTGTGTGTGTGTGTGTGTGTGTGTGTGTGTGTGTGTGTGTGTTCCACTGACACACTTTCTAATCTAATTATGGTACTAGGCCTGCAGCCTCTCTCCTTTTTTTCTGTGCTCTGTAATTTGTTGCTGTCAATTTTTTTCAGCTAATAAAGAAGAAGAGCTGCGCTGCATACCGATGCACCAGACATCCGGCGAGTATTTACACTTCACCGGCTGATCTTAGCCTGCTGGCTTTAAAACAAGCCCTTGTTAAAAGAGAGTTTTCTGACAAACACAGATGGGCTCAGTATTCAATTCAATATTATTTGTAAAGCACGTTTAACAATAGACATCGTCTCAAAGCAGCTTTACAGAAACATATAAACACAGGATACGATTTTAAGTGTGTGAATTTATCTCTATTGAGCAAGCCGGTGGCGACGGTGGCGAGGAAAAACTCTCTAAGATGAAATGAGGAAGAAACCTTGAGAGGAACCAGACTCAGAAGGGAACCCGTCCTCATCTGGTAACAACGGATATGTGAAAGTAAAGGAAAGTTCATTATGGTTTTTATATGAAGTCTGTTTTGATGAACTAGTCCACTGTTCACTAAAGAAGACTTGAGTGCAAAATTGTATGTGGTAATTGCAGTCCTAAGGCCATAGCGAGAATGTCCATGTGGAATTGAGGTCCAAAATCATTTCCATGGTACTTCAAGCGGTACCATCCTCAGCAATCTCCAGGCTGTAACCTCCAGTATAAAACCTTTTCTTTCTCGTAACACGTGTGTGATCGCTGTTTCACGTGGAACATTCACAGGATTTGTTTTACAGCAGAATACTTTTATTATGTTAGAGGTTTGTAGAAGATTGAGCAGTTAGAGCATGGGTTTACAGGAAAATTCCAGATAACACAGAGCATAGTGGGATAGCTAATGAAAAACACCTCTCGTCTGAAAATGAGTGGCTCGTTCCTCTTTAATGTTGAGCTTATTTACTAGTAAAAACTATCAGTTAGCAAAGAACCGAATAGATTTTACAGTAAATTTTTTGACAGTGTGAGGCGATGATGAGAACGGCAGCGTGTGCTACCGTAACGCGACTTAAGCAAAAGTTCAAGTGCAAGTAGTTTTCATCTTTGTCTTGGATATACAGTACTGTGCAGAAGACATAGGCACATGAAATGTAATGGTGTAGAGCAAAGATGCCTTCAACAATAATGAAAGTAAATTAAAGTAATAAATTAACGAAGGCAGTATTTGGTGTGACGACTGTTTGCTTTAAAAAAATATATTTGTAGTCTCAGGTACAATGTGTGCAGTTTAATAAGGAAATGAGCTGTAAGTTTTATTGAGCATGTTGCAGATCCAGCCATGGTTCTTCTGGAGACCTTGACTGTCGTGCTCGCTTCTTATTTTTGCAGCAAAAACCCACCGACCTTCACTGTTTTTTTTTTTTTTTTATCTGAAAAGTGTCTCCTATAGTGGCGCTTGAAACTGGAAAAATTCATTCCTTTGTTAGATTTGATACAAAACCAAATTGTTGTCACGAATCGTGACGGAGCAGAGATAGGACGGATGCAAGTGCCGGATGAACAGTTGTTTATTAGAAAGAGAGACAGACAGACAAATCCAAAACGTGATCCAAAACGTAATCCACAAACATGCAAGAGGTCAGGCGATTGGCAAACAGGCATACACGGGGCAAGGCAGGAATCTAGGTCGATAAACAAAACAAGAAACGAACTATGACGAGGGACTGGAAGCGGATAATCCAGCACGAACTAACTCTAAACATGGACCGTGACTATGACTATGATCCAAACTAAACTAACTCTAAACATGGACCGTGACTATGAATACGCTACGAACTAAACTAACTCTAAAGTATTATTAGTCTTCCGCCTTGTGTGCTGGGAGGCGCGCGGTATATATACGGACATAATCAGCGTCTAAACTGCTAGCAGCTGAGAGCAATACAGACCCACGTGAAATCCCAGCCACTGACAGAACAGGGAGGAGACATGACAGAAACATAAACAAAACACACGTGTCCAGATGTCATTACGGTCAACAACGGGAAAGCAGGTGCTCGCGCATTCGCGCTTAGAGCACGCTGCTTAAAGGGGGAATCGTGACAATTGTCTTCTGACTAAAATATAATTATCTTATTGCTAACATTTTAATTTAAACCTGTCTCTCAATTTCAACTAAAATTGCCTACAAAAATGTTTTACAGCCAATTTTGTAATGAAGTCAATTCTTCAATTTATTGCTAAAAATATAACCTGACAGTTTGCGTAACATTAGCTCACTACAGTCTGCAGGGTTTCTCCTCTGATAGAATGAATCTGCTGCGAATATACCTGATAAACAGAGACGATAGGATGGAGAGAGGAAGAGAAGGAGGGATGGCAGATTCAGGCCAGTTAAAAGGACTGGTACAGGAGTCTGTAATAATTGTGTAATTACATTATAATAACACTGTAATATCCATTGCTGGTCTGTTTAAAGGTCACTTTAATGGCATACTTCATTATTATTTTCTTTCTTGGTGATCATTTCTCCTCTCCTGTTTTTATTCAGGATCATTACACAAACACGTCGAAATCTTAAAACTAAATAGAATCTAAATGAAAATGCAATACATTTGCTGAACAATTCTGAGTTATATATATATATTTATAATTCTGAAAGAAAGTTTGTTAAGAATATCACCAGAAAAAACCTAACAGATATAAATTATTATTATGATTATTATTATTATTATTATTATTATTATTATTTTCTGTACAACATTGGTGTGATTTGAGTAAGAAAATGGCGTTGCTCTTCCTCTCTTAAACACCTAAACAAAGTAATAAAAAGTAAATATGATTTAATGAAAGCTAAAAGTTAAAAAAAAATAATATCTGTAACAGTGGTGAGTATAGATGAGAGATTAAATTTTTTCTTTACCATTTATTCAACAAAAGTCTTAAAAACCCCTTTTTGTTTATAAAAATATTTTGAAAATACTTGACTGTACTGCTATCTCATCATTTCATCATCCACTATATTCCTCTCTCTCTCTCTCTCTCTCTCTCTCTCTCTCTCTCTCTCTCTCTATCTCTTTCTCTCGAAATCCCAGGTAAAAACAGCATGCTGCTTGCATGAGACGTAGCTCCTGGTAATTTAATTTAATATGGAAATTTCTGTATAAATTTGGGATGGAAGAAAATAAACCGTGTCTTGAATCAGTTTAACGCAATAGAGAGAGAAAATAACAAAACCTGAGCGTTAGAGTTTCTCTCTAACTGTGTAATAACGTCTACAAAAGCCAAACTTTGTACCAGATGCCTGGATAATCAGATTACTGTGGATGTTTATACACTGCCTTTTTTAAATCCCTTAATAAACACACACACACACACACCACACCACAAACACAGACACACACACACACACACACACACACACACACACACACACACACACACACACACACACACTGCAGGGTGTTTTCCACCCTCGCAGTTTGTCCGTTTTTCTAATCAGATCACAGGTCAGATTACAGCAGGGCATTTTGGGATACCGCTGACCTGCACTTAGCACGTCTCCTTCCTGACTGCCTGAGTTGATTGTTTGTTTGTTTTTCCTGTCAGGAAAATTCCTGCATTGGCTTTGAGACGGAGAAAAGGAACAATACTCAATTTATTCAATAATTCATGCTGCTGCTATAACCTGCGTTTATACACACACACACAAGCATGCACACACGCATGCACACACACACACACACACACACACGTTGTGAGGTTGAAAGCTGAATTGGTATGCACCTAGTGGCAACCATTCTGTCTCTCTCTCTCTCACTCACTCTATCTCTCTTTTCACTCATCTGCATCTCTCTCCCCCACTCTGTATCTCTATCTATCTCTATCCTATCCTTTTTCCTCACTCTTTGTATCTCCACACATAAGGATAGTATAGCTAGCTAATAGCTATCCTCCCTCTCACACTTTCACTCTGGTTTCACAGTCTCTCCCTCTTTCACCCACCCTCTCTTACTTTTTATAACTCTCACTCTCATTCCATCGTTCACTCTATATTCTGATTCAGGGTTACATTCAGATTCAGTTCAGATCCAAACTCAGACACAGAGATTCAGCTCAGATTAAGACTCAAAGAAACAAATTCTGACTCAGATTCGTATCAGACTCAGGCACAGATTAAGTTCAGATTTAAAGTTTGATTCAGTTCAGACTCAGGCACAGACTCAGATTCATACACATATTCAATTAGGATCCACTTCATATTCATATTCAGTTCATATTCAGATTCAGTTCATATTCAGACACAGATTCAGTTCATATTCATATTTAGACTCCGATTCATATTCAGATTCAGTTCATATTCAATTGATATTCAGATTCAGACTCCAATTCATATTCATATTCAGTTCATATTCAGATTCAGTTCAGATTCAGTTCATATTCAGACTCAGATTCAGTTCATATTCAGATTCAGACTCAGATTCAGTTCATTTTCAGATTCAGTTCATATTCATATTCAGACTCTGATTCGTATTCAGATTCAGTCCATATTCAGATTCAGTTCAGATTCGGTTCATATTCATATTCAGACTCCAATTCATATTCAGATACAGTTCATGTTCAGATTCAGCTCATATTCAGATTCAGTTCAGATTCAGACTCAGTATCAGTTAATATTCAGATTCAGTTCATATTCAGATTCAGACTCCAATTCATATTCAGATTCAGTTAATATTCATATTCAGACTCTAATTTATATTCAGATAAAGTTCAGATTCAGATTCAGTTCATATTCATATTCAGACTCCAATTCATATTCAGATTCAGTTCATATTCAGAGTTAGACTCCGATTCATATTCAGATTCAGATTCTCAATCTTTAATGGCATCCTTTACTCTCTTCACTGCCATTTTCACTCTGTTTCTCTCCCACTCTGTCTTTCTTATTTTCTCTCTCTTTTCTCACTGCCATTCTCACTCTCACTTTCTCTCACTTTCTCCCACTGTTTCTGTCTCTCCTTTTATCTCTCTCTTGTTATTTTAATCTCTATCTCTCTTTTCAGGTTTCAGTTTCTGTCCTTTTTATCTTGTTTTTTTTTTAATTTTATTTCAATTCTCAGTTCTTATTTTTTCTTCACTCTGCCTTTCTGTCATTGTCTTTCTCTTTTTATAGTGAGCTGCCGAAAACGCCTTCCTTCACTTTCTCTCTCTTTCTCTCCCACTCTTTCTTTCTGTCATTCATCCTTTATCGACTTCACCCCCCTTTCTCATCCTCATTGGCTTTAGATCTTCTGTCCTATATAGCTGGTGGAAATTGTAGATATTGCGTCCTGGTGGAATTACACTCACCTCCTGCTCTCTCTCTCTCTCTCTCCCTCTCTCTCTCTCTCTCTCTCTCTTTCTTCTTTCCTCTCCCTTATCTGGTTCCTCTCCATCTCTCTTATGTTACTATTCCCTTCCAAACATAATTGATCAGCTGAGATGGGTTTGGTGTTTAAAATTCTTTGTACTGGAACTTCAGTGCTAATGGTGCTAACGAGTATTGGAAGCTTATAGCCACCAGTTTAGCGTCATTGCACAGTTGCGTCTCCTCAGTCGGCTTTGTGGAGGAGTTTAGCGTCTCAGACAGACTCAGTGATGCGCTGTCCGACACTGTATGACACAGTGTTATCTGTGTAACACTGTAGGGGCGTGGCCTAAAGTCAGAAGGCAGGACTTTACATGAAAATTATTCAGATCAGATCTGATATTTTTATACAAATCTTCATGTAAAGATGTTGTTACTGAGACAAAGGTGAGTGTATGATGATTTTGCTAAACTGGTGGCTAAAAGGTTACATGATTTGGTAGCTACATTCACATCATATCTCCAGGGCAGAACTAAAGAAATTTTAGATACCAGAAAGGAGCAGGTACGTTTCAAACAATGTTGCAATTATTATTTCTGCATGGGTTTTTTTTTTTGTGTGTAAAACACACACACACACACGCACAAACACACACACTCTCTCTCTCTCTCTCTCTCTCTCTCTCTCTCTAGTCTCTTGTCGTTCATCCTTATGTAACTATGGGAGATTCGGCTCCTGCACCACAGAGCAATAAAAAACTGCTGGATGTTGTTTTAATGCAATAACACACAGCGGGAGGCGCATTAACACTGAACACCAGCCAAACACTGCAGAGGGGCAGAGGCACGTGAGAGGGATTGAAAAGAGAAGGAACAGGGAAAGAGAAGGTAGAAAGAATAAATTTATGGATAGGTAGAGGGATAAAAAAGAGGAGGGAGGTTTGAATAAAGTGGTTAAAACATTACTATAAGACAGAAGGAGAGATAGAGAGATTGAATATGGAAAAGAGGACAGGATGGAAGGTGGAAAGAATATAAAGAAGGGATGGAGCGATAGCAAGTGGAGCATTGAATGGAGTGATAAAGAGATTAAAGCAATGGAAGGGCAGAGAGACTATGGAGAGGAAGAGAGGATGGTAGGATAAAGATAGAAGGGGCAGGAGAATAGATGCAAGGACAGAGATTAAAGAAAAGGACAGGATGGAGGGACAGAAGAGAGAAGAGAGGATTGGGACAAAGGGGTTAAAGTGATTCAAACATGAGAGGAGGACAGGGTGAAGGGATAGAGAGATAGGAAATGGAGGATTGGGTGGCGGGATAATGGTAGAAATGGGAGAGGAGGACAGGATGAGGGGATAGACAGATAGCATAAGGAAAGTAGGATAGGGTGGATGAACAGAGAGATGGAAGGTGGGAAGAAGAACATTATGGAGGCATGGAGCCATAGAAAAGAAGAGGGGGAAAGACTGGATGGAGGTATAAGAAAGATGAGAGAGGATGGAGTTAAAGACATTGAAAAATGAGCAGAGGAGAAGATGGAGGGAATGAGAGATGAAGAAATAGAAAAAGCAGGGGTAGAGAAATAGAAAGTGGATCATTGGATGGAGCGATAAAGAGATCAAAACAATGAGAGGAGAACAGGAGTTAGAAAGAATATTGAGGGAAAGTAAATAGATAGGGTATGAGAGAAAATGAGAGAAGAGGGGATGGAGGGATAGATAGAGGACAAAATAAGAGGATAACAAGATGAACTGTGAAAAGAAGAACATTAGGGAAAGATAGAAAATGGGAGAGAATGACAGGATGACGAGATAGAAAAGAGGAGAGAAGTGGGATAAAGGAGTGAGGAGGTAGACTACAGACAGGACAGGAGAGAGAAATATAAATTAGAAAATTGGATGAAGAGATAAAAAGATGGGAGGAGTGTTTGATGGAGGGGAAACTAGTGGAAGAAAAGAAGTATAATCCTTTTCATTCATCCATCACTCCATAATTCCCTTTACTTTTACTTTATCCCTCAATCCTGTCATCTCTTCTCCCTGTTCTAGATCTCCATCCTATCCTTCTCTCCTTTTTCTGTCTCTCTATCCCTCCATCCTGTCCACCTCCCCCCTTTCTATTTATCTCCCTATCCCTCTGTCCATCAAACCCTGCTCTCCCTTTGCTACCTCTCAATTATTCTATCCATTCCTCATCTTCACTTTCCCTCTATCTCTGCATCCCTTTATACTTTACTCCTCCATACCATCCTCCTCTCCTGTTTTTATGTCTTTTTTTTTTTTAATTCTGTGCTGTACACCCCTTTTTCCCCGTCTCTCCTAATGACCATTCTTTTATATAGATTCTTTTCATTCTCTGTATCCATCCATCCCATCATCCTTTCCTCTTTGCTATATATCTCCTCTATCCTTCCATGCCCAGCTGTGACCCCCTCCCCCCACTTCAGCACATCCCTCGTTCCTGCGCTGACTGTTCTCTCTCTCTCTCTGTACATCCCGTCCTCTGTTTTTTTTCCCCCTTTGAGTCCCTCCATCTTGTCCTCCTCCACTCTTCCGTTTCTGGCTGAGCCTCTCCCTCGTTCATGCATCTTTCATCGGGTCATCAGCAGGGAGGAGAGCTCGTCCTCATCAATGATTCAGCGCACGGAGAAACCCGGGGAAACCGCTGACTCAGGATCGGCTCTTACTGACAAAAAGACACGTGTCTCGGTTCACACGGGTGCAGTCCAACAGCCCCGCCTACATCACTCTCCATCCCGATTGGCCAGAAGGTTTTGGTTAATTTTCTATAACGGCAGCTCTAACGGTAGCACAGCTGCACAGCGCAGGTTTATATTAATGCACTTGTTCTAATACATTATCGTTTCTATAGTAACAGCGCTTTCACATTCGCATAAACAGAGTAAAAAAACGTGTCTAATTGTTGCTATGGTTACTGTAAGGAGATGTTTATTTAACATCTATGGAAGGAGTCTCCAATGTCAGTGCTTTATAATAATCAGAGATAAAGCTGCAACTTTTTTGTTTTCCAACATCTTCTTGACAAACTGTTGTTCTTAGAGAATGTAGCTATAACCAGATATAAAGTCTAACGTGTCATTCTTTATTTAAGAAACACTGGAATCGTTGGAAAGTGGTACAACACTTCAGGATGTGCTGCTTAAGGAAAGCGATCAGCTTCATCACATCACCCTGTCGTTGATTATTTTCCTACAACCGCACAACAACGTGATGGTTTATTTCTTACGTAATGCAGTAAGTGGCACAGAATGTAAATACACTGGTCGTTCATGTTTTTGTAAATAAATCGTGAATTGTTTTTATTGATAAAGAGGAGAGACTGAGTGGAATTTGATGCTGAAACAAAGCATCAGCATTTCTTTTTTTTTTTACAGCTCATCCCAGACCATCGAGTGACATCCTGTCCTCTTTTTTTTTCTTTTAATCCCGTAGCCCGTTACATAACCGCGTTTAGAAACCAAAGCCAGGCACGTGCTCTGTTCACTCATTATTGCTCCCTCCATCTTCTGCTCTTTCGCTCTGAGTGGTGTCCCCACGGCTGAGCCAGCACCACTCAGAGAGTTTAATGAACAGCCGAAGAGAGAGAGAGAGAGAGAGAGAGAGAGAGAGAGAGAGAGAGAGAGAGATGAAAAGCTCCGAGCTCACTCTCTGCTCCACTTTCATATCTGGACTCCACAAAACACCAGATTTCACCTTGTCAGCTGCTGTGAAGTGTGTGTGTATGTTCTGGGGTTTTTTTTGTTTGTTTGATGTCTTGCTGTCCTTCTTGGACATTTTGTTTTTTGTGTGTTTAAAATAATAATGAGATAAACCCCAGGAGAAACCCTCAGGCTTCCACATGACACACTGCAGTACTATACGATTTCAGATTCTTTCAGAACCCATTCAGTAGCCTCTGACTGATATGTGACCAACATTGCTCTGAATATTGCTCCATTATATGTCCCTTTCTTGAGAATAATCTATTTATGATTGTTGCACTGATTCATTTCAGTTGTTGCCTTTGAAAAGCGCATCGTCTCATTTCACACCTCTGTAATATTATTACGTTCTGCACTTCCTGACCCTCAGAACCCGATCACACAGGACAGGAAGTCAGTGAGAGCAGAAGTATTTCACTGCAGTCACCTTGAGCAGCGTGTGGATGGATGGCTTGCCGTCTTCACCGCCTACGTTCTTCTGAAATTCTGCTTTAATTTTTTTTTTTTTAATAAAAATAGATCATATAAGCAGCAGAGATACTGAGAGGAAATATGAGATGATCATCTCTTGTTAAACTGAGAGAGGGGCTTAAAGAGATGTGTTGAATTAACACTAATCATATTATATATATATATATATATATATATATATATATATATATATATATATATAATTTTATTTTTTTTTAATGGTAAATGAACAGAATTAAACACTGCAGATGTTAGGGTTATTAACCTCAGAGGGGAACAATGGTTCCTCAAGGGTTCATTGAATGGTTAAGAGTTCTACCTTTCTAAAAATAATAATAATAAATTTTTTTTAAAAAGTTTCTAAAATGGTTCCCTAAATGGAAACTTTCTGTTTTATGGTACATAGAGTTCCCTAAGAGGAACGAACCAAAGAACGTGTTTGTGTGTGTGTAAGGTATGTGTGTAATGTGTTTGTGTGTGTGTGTAATGTGTGTAATGTGTGTGTGTAATGTGTGTATGTGTATGTGTAACATGTGTGTAACGTGTGTGTGTGTGTGTAACGTGTGTGTGCGTAACGTGTGTGTGTGTGTAACGTGTGTGTAATGTGTGTGTGTAACATGTGTGTGAAATGTGTGTGTGTGTAATGTGCGTGTAATGTGTAACGTGTGTGTGTAACGTGTGTGTGTAATGTGTGTGTGTGTGTTGTGTATGTGTGTGTGTGTGTGTAATGTGTGTGTGTAATGTGTGTGTAGTATGTGTGTGTCTGTGTAATGTGTGTGTGTGTATAATGTGTGTGTGTGTGTCTGTTTAATGTGTGTGTGTGTCTGTGTAATGTGTGTGTGTGTGTTATGTGTGTGTGTGTGTGTGTGTGTCTGTGTAATGTGTGTGTGTGTGTGTGTGTGTGTGTCTGTTTAATGTGTTTGTGTGTGTGTCTGTTTAATGTGTTTGTGTGTGTATGTGTGTGTCTGTGTAATGTGTGTGTGTGTGTGTATAATGTGTGTGTGTGTCTGTTTAATGTGTTTGTGTGTGTGTATGTGTGTGTGTATGTGTGTGTGTCTGTGTAATGTGAGTGTGTGTGTGTGTGTGTGTGTGTGTGTGTGTGTGTGGGCGCTTATGTGTGGGCGCATGTGGCGCACGCATCTTCGCCTCACACCTCCAGGGTCGGGGGTTCGATTCCCACCAAGGCCCTGTATGTGTGGAGTTTGCATGTTCTCCCCGTGCTGCGGGGGTTTCCTCCGGGTGCTCCGGTTTCCTCCCCCAGTCCAAAGACATGCATGGTAGGCTGACTGGCATGTCCAAAGTGTCCGTAGTGTATGAATGGGTGTGTGAATGGGTGTGTGAATGGGTGTGTGATTGAGTGTGTGATTGAGTGTGTGATTGAGTGTATGAATGGGTGTATGAGTTACTGCGCCTGGGGTCCATCTTCAGTCGTCTTAACTCAGTCTTGCCACTGGTTCATGGTGGTCACCGAGAAGTGAGAGTGAGGCCGATGCTGCGCAAGTCTTCCTCACTTTAATCCAATTTACGCGCAAGTCGAGTCCCAGTTTGTGTTCTCCATAATGGCGGAAATGGAAACTTCGACGTGTGTGTGTATGTGTAATCCCACCAATAAGAATATTGACTTGTTTCTTGCACAGGGGAAAGAAGAGAAAACACCAGACTCGACGAAGTGAAAGTCATTGTTATTGTTGTAAATCACGCATTACTTAACCCTAAAATGTGTATGATTTTTTTTTTCCTTTCCAAGATGGAGCTAGTCTTTTGAATTGGAAGGATTTGTAGTCACAAATTTGGCTCAGAGAGGGCACGGATACCCAAAAGCTTCAGGAAAGTGTAAAGTAGCGCTGAATCTGTACTTCCGTTCCTGTTTTTGAGTTTTCGGAAAGCTAACATAAACGTGCTATAGCAACGTAGCTAACTTCACAAATAAATAGATCTGCAATTTCCTTGTGACTTGAAACCAAAGTGTCAAAATGCTCTGCCCACCTCTTCACTGATTGGCCGGTAGATACGTGTGAATGAATGGAAAATGTGTGTATATCTTCTGCTCCATCACTGAAGTAGTTTGCTCTTGAATTCTGGATTCTGATTGGTCAGAAGGTGTTGATTCATTTTCTGGAACAGTAGCTCTATCAGTAGCGCCAGTTTATATTAATGCACTGGTTCTAATACTTTATCGTTTCTATAGCAACAGCTCATTCACTACTCCATACACACAGAGAACCTGGAAATCTTTTCTTTTCTTTCTGTCTCTCTTTTAATTCTCCCCCACCATTCCTTCCGCTGTCAGTCTATCACAACTCTCTTTCTTTCTTTCTTTCTTTCTTTCTTTCTTTCTTTTCTTCCTTGTGTTCCCTTTCCCTTTCATTCTCATTCTTCCTCTTTCTTTCCACCCTTTCTCTTTCTCTCTCTCCCACCATCTCACCTCCTCTTTCTGTTACTCTTTCTCCATCTGTCTCTCCTCATGTTCTTTCTTTCATTCTTTCTTTCTTTCTTTCTTTCTTTCTTTCCATACCCCTAGGCCTATATTTCAGTAGAATTTCTCTTTCCTTTTCTTTTTATCTCACTCGCCATTTGTCTTCCCTTTCTGTGTCCCACATTTTTCAGTGCTATCAGTCTCTCTCTCTCTCTCTCTCTCTCTCTCTCACACACACACACACATTCCTTTCCTTTAGCTTTCTTTCACTTTTTCTCTCCGTTTCTCCATCATCTGTCCCTTTTTTCAACCCTTTATCTCTCTCTCTCTCACCCTCTCACTTTTTCTTGTTACCTGAATGCTTCACAACATTCAGTGTAGCTATAAATGGATAAAAAGTATTATGTGTCCTTGGCTTGGTGGTTAGCATGTTTGCCTCACACCTCCAGGGTCGGGGGCTCGATTCCCACCATGGCCCTGTGTGTGCGGAGTTTGCATGTTCTCTCCATGCTGCGGGGGTTTCCTCCGGGTGCTCCGGTTTCCTCTGCAGTCCAAAGACATGCATGGTAGGCTGACTGGCATGTCTAAAGTGTCTGTAGTGTATGAATGGGTGTGTGAGTGTGTGTGTGAGTGTGCCCTGCAATAGATTGGCACCCTGTCCAGGGTGTACCCCACCTTGTGCCCGATGCTCCCTGGGATAGGCTCCAGGTTTCCCCGTGACCCTGAAAAGGATAAAGCGGTATAGAAGATGGATGGATGGAACTTTACGCAGATCTTTTCAGTTGGTAAAATCTGATTTTTTTGGCAGCAGGAGGATCATAAGGAAGTGTCGGAGGATCATAAGGAAGTGTCGGAGCAGTAAAGAGGAAGTAATACATGAGGAAGAAAGCAGCGGTTTAGTGGCTCTTTATTGTTTTGGAACACAGCCATGGGCGGATCGGGCCGAGGCGATGCTGAAATCGGCGATAAACAAGCACACTTCAGCTGGTTAACAGTCACACAAGTCGTGATGAGACGCAGTGAGTAAACACTCCTCCCCCAACACATCAATTCACTCTCTAAAGGTCATAATGAATAGTTCATGCTCTCCCAACAGAGAGGGAATAAAATACTCTCAACACTGTTCCCATTATAATAATAATAATAATAATAATAATAATAATAATAATAATAATAATAATTCTTGTTATTGTTATTATTATTATTATTATTATTATTATTATTATTATTATCATTATTATTATTATTATTATTATTATAAACTAAGCATGGATTTCTTGTCTAATTTTTATTTTCATTTTAGTTAAGTCTATTTTTAGGTCATGTATAGGCTAGGTAGTCTAATAGGTTTTGTTTGTTTGTTTGTTTGTTTGTAAAGAGTTTTGTGTCTCAGCTTCAATTTTACTAATTTTACTTTTGCTAAAACAGAATTAAATTCAGAATAATCCCACACTGCAATGCCTCTCTTCATGCCAGCCACATATTTTCCACTCTGAACTAGAAAGTACAAATTCTCTGGATCCATCTGGATGGATGGATGGATGGATGGATGGATGGATGGATGACTTTATTAATCTCTGGCAGGGAAATTAAGGAAAATGTTTCAGGTATTATTTTTAAATGAGCACATTTGTGTAGTCAATTTAAAATTCTGAAAAACATTAAGTTTGATGACACTTCTATCAGAATAACTTATTTGACATGGAAAAGAGAGAAATATAAAACATTCGGGGGGAAAATTCAAGGTCAGTTTTAAAGAAGTAGTTCTGATTTAGCTGAAGTAATCCCAGGATAATAAAATGAAAATGGCTCTCAGGATTGTTACTGTACTGAATTTTTCTCACTCTGACCTTGATTGAGATTTAATTCCCTCAGTAGGAAATAAGGGCTAATAATAGTGTTTGTGTAATACTCATCCCCTTCCCACTAATCTCTCCACCTCCATGCTCTCTCTATCTTTCCAGCTTTTCCTTTATATATCCTTTATGGAGCGATTTGGGATTCACAATCCTCTTCCGTATACAGTTGAGGCCGGCTACAAACATTCCAACTCAATTTTCAGCAACTCTACCCATTTCACTTCCTGTGTTAAGTTCTGGCTTGTGCTAGTCTTCCACAAGCTCCTCACAATGCTTTGCAGGAACTGATGGAATGCAGTCAGGGCCTCCAGGTTTACTCAGTCTGTGAATTTGTGTTGGCCAATCCAGTACTTTCACTTTGATGCCATTAAGCTATTTTGTTACAACAAGGTTTGTACCTAATCCTCCTTCCTCATGATGCCGTCTTTCCAGCAATACCCCCTCACAACATGATGCTGCTACCACCATGCTTCACAGTTGGGATGGTGTTCCTCTGATTAAAAGCCTCACCATTTCTCCTCCATACATAGAGCTGATCATTATCTAACAGGTCAGATTTTGTTTCATCTACTCAGAGAACTCTCTTCCAAAAGGCTGCTGATCACCTGCACACTTCAGTCTGACTTTTTTATGCTGGTCTTAGAGAAGGAGCTTCTTCCATGCAGGACAGTCTTTCATGCCATGGAGATGTAAGACTCCACTTAATGGTGGATGTACATACTTTGCTACTTGATGCCTCCAAATCCTTCACTAGTTCCTTTAGTTGGCTTGGGAGTTTGACCAAAGTTTGTTCATCCCTGAGAGTTAATTTGCGCAATTCTTTAAAAATATTTGCATTCTGTTGTTTGTACAGATGCTTGTGGTACCTTCAGTTGTTTGGAAATTGCTCCAAGGAGGAACCGGACACGGTATCTAAATGTAGGCCCTTTTACAGCATGCCCAATGAATTAACTCTTAATTATGACAACTGGCCAACCATAAGCTTCTAAAAGATCTTCATTAGATCAATTTCTGAAATCTTTAAAATCTTTTTAAAGAGACAGTCAACTTGGTGTATGTAAACTTCTCACCCACTGGAGTTCTGAAATAAATCTGTCTGTAAATTGTTTTCAAATGATCTCTATGAACAAAGTCGACTACGTAATTGACTTGTCAAAAGTAACGTACATAAAATGTGTGGAAATTGTGAAAAACTGCGAGTGAGTATACCTAGCTGAGCTTAAACCGTTTGCCTTAACTGTATAAGTGCACTACATAGGGTGTGAAACAAGGGCTTCTGCTTGCAATGTAGCGGAAGTAATACAGTAGGAAATACACCTACGCTGTATTTAGTGCACTACATTTCCATTATTCAGCTCTTACATTATATGTAATTGCATCTATACCCTATATACTGTGCACTTCTTCGCTATTATAAGTAGGAAATAATGGCACCTATGTCCTGTGTAATGAACTGTACTCAGGTTCCATATAGTACATATCTTACTGTATTATAAGTAGGAAATAATGTCACCTACACCCTACATAGTGCACTATATTTTTAGGACATTTGGGATTTATCGCTCTACTCCGTATATAAGGAAAGTATATGAGATAAAATGGCTTTTAGTTGTTTCTAGTGAACTGTCAGTCCAGTTCAGCTTCCCTTCAATATATTAAGTATTGGCACCCACACATTATGTATTAGGGTGCGCTATATAGTATATAATATCCACTCTGTCGTATATGTAGTGCACTACATGTGCATTAGGAAGCCATTTTGGATCATCTTGACCCACCTTTTTTAAATAACTTCATAAGAACCAGGAACATTTTTCTATCACAATTTTATTACAAAAATTAGATCTCTCAGTGGTGCCATGCTTTTAGCGTATAACAATACAGTAGAAAAACCCGACCCAAACCATAGGAGAGAGGGAGAAAAAAATAAGCAAACTGTGGACGCAGCTTTTGTTCGCTCATGCTGTGGCTATGCATTAACATTCCTATTACAGTGTACAAACACCTGCCAAAAAATAATCACACACACACACACACACACACACTCACCATAATCTGTAACATGTTTAAACCTGCAATCTATAAAGGTAACACGACAATTAAAGCGAATTTAAAAAATAAATAAAGGAATAAATAAAAAGTGTGTGCGCTGCTGAATCGGTGCTCCAGCCCAAAGGCACTCAGGCTTGTAAGCGTGTTCGTGTTGGCAAAATCGAACGACAACCTCAAGAGAAACATCCGAAGAGACTCAATATAATAAATAAAAAAATGTATCCTATAACATCTACATAAACATTAAATGATCTGATTCATTTTACATTATACATTTATCCAGACACATTCAACGACCAGGTCGATTCAACATACAAATGGCTTTCTGACAGTTCTGGGATTCGAACGTGCAACCTTCTGATCAACTACTAAGCCTCGATGTACAGCTGAGGCCGAAATCCGATCCAAGCGCAGAGCCGACGAGTCGAGAACCCAAGCAGTGCCAGTGCAGGGATTTGAACCCACAACCTTCTGTAGTCACAGTGCAAAATCCAGAGACACCATTAAAGAGCAGAACTCGAGCTCGAGGTAAAATACCGTCCAATAAAACCCGTCTTTCCATCTTCTGAGCAATTTTTTCCCCTTTCTAAAATTTTTCCCCCCAGCAATGTCAATCTT
This sequence comes from Ictalurus furcatus, assembly GCF_023375685.1. NCBI lineage: Eukaryota > Metazoa > Chordata > Actinopteri > Siluriformes > Ictaluridae > Ictalurus > Ictalurus furcatus. The sequence goes on from NC_071266.1 coordinate 12,070,892, forward strand.
CAAGACACATCTTTCCAGCTTCCATTCCGAGACAAAGCGAGAAAAAAGCTTTTAAAAAGAAAAAAAGCTGAGTGCGATTTGAGAAGAAGAATACAAAAACAAAAATATCCAAGTCCAAAAAAAAACCAAAACCAGTGTTGCGGTTTTCAAAAACGTACGACAGGAAAAAGTTTTCAAGACTGACAAGACTGAGAAGATTTTTTTTTTCTTTCTGTTTCGCACACAAATATGTAAGAATTCATAGAAATCTGTGCTCATGTTCAGTTCATTGTGTACCGTTCTTTTTTTTTTCTTTTTTTTTTAAACCAACGTCAAAATAAAGACAAGTAAGGACAGAAGCTTTAGAAATATCGCATCTCGGATCGGTGCTGTTTTTCATTATCATGACTTTTTTTAATTTTCTCGTTTCTCCGTGGCAGTTCAGTTGAGCTGACGGCACGGCTCAAAAGTCCACTTGGTGGCACCGCCAAACACGTCGATGTTAGACTCCGACCAGGACAGAACGTTGCCGGATTGTGCTCTGCTGCTGCAGGTTGCCAGGTTGTAGATCTCGCTAGATGACAGCTTCTTGTCCCACACGTTGAAATTCGCCAGCTCACCTACAAACGCTTGCGTAGCGTCAAATCCGCCACCCAGCGTGTCCTAGCAGAACAGAAAAAAAACAAAAACAAAGGTCTGTGAGTTCAACATATAAATAACACAGAAAGCAAACAGGACTGCCGAGTGTATATTATTATTTCTAGTCTAATTAAGGTGTGAAAGTAAAATTTATTTCCAGTTGAAACCAGCTCAGGGGGCAAACGTCACAAATTCTATATCTGGCAATCCAGGGCTTTTTTATTAAAAAAAAAAAAAAAGACTGCAAATACACAGTTTCTTCGAGCGCAATCTTTATTAGTATTTTTATTTTGTATTTATTTAATAGTTTTGTGTATTTATTTAAAGTATTCTAGCTTTATTTCGGTACTTCACCTAAAAGTTTTATAATTTTACGATGTTACTGAGGATAAAATAATGGCACCCACACCCTACACTCTGTTGCTAGGCAACTAGAAAATCATGAACACTAATGACTCATAATGGCTAGCAATAAAACAAGCTAGCTTGCAGTCGTTACGGACAATCTGAAGACGTAATGAAAGCGGGAATGAGACAGAATTGTCAGAAATACCAACATTTCTCTCAGATGTGTTGGGAAAGTACTAGAAAAAAACTCTATAGGACTAAAAAATACACTTAAATTACACCTAGCATTGACCGCTAACTCAACTTTAATGGGTTTCACTGCTGATGAGCTGCAGCATCAGTTTAGATACGGTTTAAACAGTGGAGATATTTTCTCATAATTCTTGATGTTTGTGTTCATAGTTGTTGATGTTTTAAATTCTAGCGTTATTTGTTTTAAATATAGAAGCTTGTAAAGAGTTAATCTATTTTAGTCGCATATTTCTAGTCACTTACTGTAGCTGGAGGAACTTTTTTCTTTTGAGTTATTTCTTTTTATATGTTTTTGTTATCTTCATGATAAAAATAATACAAAAACATATTCTGTCAGGCTGCTTTGTTTCATTAATCTTCAACAAATGAATGAATAATAAATTGAAGCTTCTCAGAAGAAAAGAAACTCGCTTGTCCACCAGACCGCATGACAACTGTGAGCTATTCTCAAAATATTCTTGTGAACTATCAGAGCTCCTGTCATTTGGGATTCCGCTCTAACCAATTCCCAAAACTGGTCCTTTTTCTAGGTGACATGAATGTCCTCATTTTTTTTATATGTGTAAAAATGACACGCTGTGAATTCCTCGCTGTGAAATAGAAATCCCTTAGCAAACTTGAAATTTCCCTAGCGTCTAGTTTTGAGAACATTTGTAGAACACGCTGCCAGTGTTTAATGAGGTGTGTTAAAGACTTGAAACTGGAAAATCCTAAATGGCTCCCTACTCCCTAATAAGTGCACTACGTAGAAGACATGGCTTCTGACCATGACAGTAATGACTTCCATGCCCTACTTAGTGCACTAAACGCCCAATAACGAACACTTCAGCCTCCTGTTCCATATATAGGGCATAAAATAATAGCTTCTACACACTGGCTGCGTCCGAAGTCGCATAATGTACTGTGACGGTACGTACTGAATTTGATGCAGTACCTACTGCACGGCCGTTGAAACAGTACGTACTAATCAGTATGTGTGTGTAGTATGACTACAATCCCGGACATGTTGGTATTGTCATGTGACCTTCGACGTCATCATAAACACTAAAATTTTAAAGGGGTTACCAGATTAAAGCAACCGTATTAACGGCAAAATGCACATCAGGAAAGTGAACTGAATTAGTAATGTAATGTGGGCGGGGTTAACAGGCTGAGGTGAATTCGTTGCCGTTAGCTCGGCCGGTCAAGGCATGATGGAGATCACAAAAAAGATTTCAAACACTGTGACAACTGTTTTCTTGTTTAAACCTTCAACAAGTTAACAATTTATTCGGGTCTTGTTAAACAAGTCCTGTTTAACCAAGGTTTAATACTTAAAAAGAGCCGACTTGCGGTCTTCTGCCATTTTCTTTCTGAGCTCGTCCGGACCAGTCCCGTTGCATTATGGGAATTTTGACTCGTGTGGTGTCCATCGGTTGCACACTGCAAAATCTCACCGGAAGCAGTACACCGTCCGGGTATTTCTCGCCTACTGCAGGGCTGCCAGAGCAACGGGGGTGAGCTGGCATTTAAGCCGGCACTTTTCAAACTACTGAGGCGGTGACCCAGCACTTCAGTCAATAACTGACAGGTCTGACTCGGTTGAAAAACCAATCAGTTTAACTGGGGGGGTGGGACAGTTCTCCTAAAGGGGATCTCCTATGAGCAATAAAGGGTTAACCGCGCATTGGTGCTCACTACTGCTTAATAAACGTGTGTTGAGTCAGTAATGTTTCAATATTTTAAGTGACATATGCACATATTGTGTATTCTGATTCGATTACAGGGACGTTCCTCAAATTACATCCTTCAAATGAAGTAATTAAGGCTTGCTGGGAAAGTAGCGAAACAGACAGTGACAAACAGCCTATCACGGAACATGAACATGTCTTCGAGCTAGAATTAGTGTTATCTGACTTTGTGAACACATTTTTGCCGTTATTAGCTGCCCGAGGAGTAAAATGCAAAATGACGGGTGTGAGGTCGAAACATACTACGCTGACGTTCATTAAAAGGTGTGCCCTGTTATTGTATTATAATCAGACCCTGGCTCCATAGCAATACATATAGTTAGTAGTACGCCATTATTTCTGTAAAGCTGCTTTGATACAATGGCCGTTGTAAAAAGCGCTATACAAATAAAATTGAATTGAATAGTCTGTATGGTTTTTTTTTTAATAGACAAATGACAGATGTACCCCGCCCCCTCTCCCCCACTTTTTCAGTAGTGGTGCCACCCCTGGCCTAATGTTTCTCATCTACTGAGAATTCAGACATACTGCTCCTCTGGTGTACTGCTTTTCGCCTACTTTGTAGTAGGGTAGTATGCCATTTCGGATGCAGCCACTATGTAGTGCACTATATGCCAAATAGTGCGCCATTAGCAATTCTGCTACTTAAAAGGTGCGATAGTCTGTTTTTTTATTTCTTACTTGGTCAAATAACCTGTGAGTTATGTAAAACATGGTCAAATATAAAGGAGTAAAAACAAAAAATGTCGACTCTATCTGCTTAACTTTTGGAGACCTGATCATGAAAAGAACTGACTAATCTTAAATAATGCATCTTTAAATTATTTTTATAAAGGCATTATACAGGGCCTTAAATAGATAGACAGACAGACAGACAGACAGATCCTCACCTGTTCCTGGCCCAAGACCAGAACTCCGTTGGGTTTGATGGGATGATACGGAGCCAGGTTCTCTCCAGTTCCACGCAGAACGCCATCCTGAAACGCTTCCCAAACACCGTCACGTGTCGTCCACGTGATGCAAATGTGATGCCATTTCCCGTCGTTTATCAGGAAGGGCAGCTTTGCGACCTGCAACAGAGCAACGGGCATTATACTTATGTTATTAGTAGTAATAGTAAGGAATAAAACACTGCGTGTGGTGCTGTTATAGAAAAATAATCAACAGTTATTATGGTGTAATGATGAGGAGTTACTGTTACTACCCCAGAGTCCATTGTCTTCCTTATTAATAGCATGCCCCTGAGTGTTTTATTCCTCTTATACCACAACGATTTGCCAACGATTACGAATGATTATTTATTAAAGAACGAGACGTAATACTTTTTATCCGTTTACATCAACTACAATCAGTTCCCGTTTTCACTTACGTTATAGCAGCTATAAACAGTCGTTCCCTCACCAGCCTTTTTTTCCCTCTTTTGAAGTTAATAAGACAAAATAAAAGGCAACTAGTCGAGAAACTGAGAGACTGTCCTGAAGATGTCGGAAAACTGACAGCTTTAAATCTGACACTGGAGACTCCTTCCATGAATGTTAATAAATAAAAGGTCATCATATCAATGATTTTTTTAAAATCCGTTAGAATGTGGAGCATCTGCTGTTAAAAGTCCCTGCGAATGAGCTGTTGCTATAGGAACGATAACGATAAAATAACAATAACGATAACATCTGACCAATCAGAATCCAGAACTCAACAGCGCTGTGTAATTCGCAGTACCTTGTCGTTGATGAGGATTTCCATGGGATTGTTGCCCCACTCGATGAGCACGAGCTCGTTGGACTGTCCCGGCACGGCGTAGGAGAATGGCGTTCCCACTCCGGGCGAGGCGTTGGATTTGATCCACAGGCACAGCGTGAAAGCGTACATCTCCGGCAGACTGCGCTTCACTTTAGCGTACATGTAGTTGGTGCGTAACGGGAACGTCAGCTGGAACTTATCCATGGGTCTGCTGCCTTTAGGTCCTACCGAACAACAGGGAAGAAATGTTTTTGTGTAGTGTGCTCAGAGTGTGTGTGTGTGTGTGTGTGTGTGTGTGTGTGTGTGTGTGTGTGTGTGTGTGTTACCTTTCTCCAGGTCAGTGACTCGGTGGTGTAGAGTGCTCAGTGTTGACTCCACGCGGTTGCGCTGCTCCGTGTCGTTACTCGCTCCTGCTTTACTCTCCTCCAGCGTGTTGACTCGGGACAGAACCTGCTTCTCCATGTCATCGATTTTATTCTGCAGTAAATCCTTCAGGCTGTTGGCCTGCACCGAGCCGTTCGTCCGGCTGTACTGCTGAGGAGTTAAACACCACATCAATGAGAACTGAGGAGGTCCAGTTAACACTGACACTAAACACTGAGCACTGAATTAACACCCACAGTGTAGAATTAACACTGAACACGTCACTCACATCACACGCTCAAAGCACTGAGGAGGATCAGTAAACACTGTAAAACTAGACACCTTAAAACTAAACACTGCACTGTTAGAACAAACACTTGGCATCAAATTAACACTGAACACATCGCTAATGTTACACACTCTGAGCACTGAGGTGGTTCATTTAACGCTGGAAAACTAGACACAGCACTGAAACAAACCCCCAGCGTTGAATTAACACCTACAGTGTAGAATTAACACCAAACACACTGTTCGTATCGCCTACTCGCCCAACTGAGGTGGTTCAGTAAACACTGTGAAACAGAACACTGAGCTGAAATATGCAGCATAGAATTAACACCGAACACACTGCTCACATCGCACACACAGCACCGAGTAGGTTCCATAAACAATGAGAAACCGTGATAAATCAACACCCATAGCGCTGACGTAACTCCCTTAGTGTTGAATGAATTACCTCTGTGTTAAATGAACACCTCTGCTATGTTTGTGTGATGTTGATTTAACTCTTCACATAAAAGGCATTCATCTAATAACATAGGTGTTAAATGAACACTGTGCCTTTTTAAGAAGCCTGTGGGGGTTCGTGTCATGGCGAGGGTTTGTTTCAGTGCTGTGTTTAGTTTTACAGTGTTGAATTAGTGTTAAGTCTTAAACCTGACAATGTCGAATGAACACATTTAGTGCCGAAGGGTTGATCTTAAATAAACCCTTAAATAAACACTTTTACAGTGTTGAATGAATACCTCATTCTTATAGTCTCTAACTATCACTGATATTTTTACACATTAACATCAAAGCAAATTCTAAACTAACTGTCCAAATTAAACAGATACAGTGTTGAATGAAAGCATTTGGTGTTTGAAAAGTGTTAAAACACACAGTTGTGTTGAATTTGCATCAACAACTAACGTTAAAATGAATGTCTGCTGTGTTAGACTGTAAGCAGTGTTAAGTAGACACTGGACACTCTGCTGCGTGAAGGACGTCTTAGAAACCCGTTAATCTCATTTCAGGCTTAGACTGAGCCGCTGTGCACGTTGAAAGCAAATCATCAGAACTCAACACTCCTCCAAGTTACTAAACACTCGCACACTTGCGTTATTATTAACACACGTCAGAGGAGATTAAGAGGCATGAGGCATACAGCGTGTCAGAAACACAGACCGAGACAGTGCAGATGTTCCTGTTTCAGTGCTGAATTAACACAGTCTCGAATGAACGCTACTTCATGAACACTAAGTGTTAATTCGCCCCATTTTTGTGCGGACATTTGCTATGTACGTTTTACAGAAATGAAGATCTACTTGAACTGTTGGACCTCCAGTCCCAGAACGAACTTTAACAGTGTCGATCTCTGCCGGATTCAGCTTTGGGTTAATATGTGCTTGAACGTTAAATAGTAATATTTACATTTTATAATTTTACATAAACTCTCCTGCAGCTTCAACCTCGAATGGATTTTTACAGTGTTTTAAAATGATAAATGGTTTAATTAACACTTCCGGTGATAATTCTACTCTTTGAGCGTTTGAGAGGTTTGTATAACATAACACACCCAAGGAATTGAAATAAAGCCTTAGAGTGTAGAATTAACACATAAAATGCCTTTAAAAATGACTAACATAGTAGTGAATAAACACCTAAGGAAGGGAATTAACTCTAACTCTAGTGTTGAGTCTCTGCATACACTGTATAATAAACTCTTAGGGAGTTGAATTAGCACTAAACATATGATATATTTGTTGTTTAAAAAGGTAAATGAACAGAATTAAACACTGCAGATGTTAGGGTTATTAACCTCAGAGGGGAACAATGGTTCCTCAAGGGTTCATTGGATGGTTAAGAGTTCTACCTTTCTAAAAATAATAATAATAAATTAAAAAAAAAAAAAAGTTTCTAAATGGTTCCCTACATGGAAACTTTCTGTTTTATGGTTCTATATAGAGTTCCCTAAGAGGAACGAACCAAAGAACGTGTGTGTGTGTGTGTGTGTGTGTGGACCGTGTTGAGTTATCGCCCCTCAATCATCCATGAAACGGATTAAAGTACCTCCAGGTTCTCCAGCCTCTGTTTGAGCGTAGCTAAAGTGAGCCCGAGCTGCGCCAGTGTGTCCCCGGGAGTTCGGGACACGTCCCCCATGGTGTTCTTGCCCGACTCCTTCCTGCGTCCGCCGGCTTTCTGCGCCGTTCCTCCGTCCTCCTGCGCGCCCTCGCAGCGGCTCAGCTTTCCCGTCAGCTCTCGGATGGTCTCCTTCTGGCTCATGATGGTCTCCTTCTGCTGCAGGACGGTCTCCCGGAGCTGCAGCACGGTGCTCTTCAGGTCCTCCGCCGGTGCGCTGTTCTGCATCGTGGCTGCGCACAGGTCAGCGTCCTTTGGCACCGACGTGCACACGAACTGTGTGGCGCCGAACTCCTGCGCGGATCCGGACAAAAACACCGCGGAGGAAAGTAGCAAAAGTGTCCAAGAGACTCGCTCCATTCTGGGTTTCTAGATGTGTGTGTTTTTTTTCTTGTTGTTCTTCTTTCCGTTAAGCCTCCTAATATCCTGACGCGTTAAAGAAGATTATGGGACTTTGCCTGCGCGTAACCGCTTATATACGAGCGCAGAGCGTGCGCGTCAGCCCTCGCGGTGTGAAAGCCACGCCCCCCTCGTAACGCCCCCTGTTGTAAACGTGACGTTTCTGCGGTTGGACAGTGTATGGCGCTAGTGCAAGTGTCCTGACGTCCTCTTCTGACGGAGCACATGGCCGTGGGTATGGAGTGAAGACTATCCGAATATCTGCAGAAATAAACGCATTAGCGTTTCATGCTGCGTATCTGTATCCGATTACTGCTTACCTTTATCTGTATTCTGTTTTATAGCTGAAGTGGGCGTGGACTAAAACCTGAAAGGTGTTTTGTTTTTTTCTCCCAGATGTTGAGTGGTGTGTGAGCTGTGGTTCTGACTGCTCCTCAATCTCAGCTCGAGCTCATAATCAATCTCCGCTAGGGAAGTTTTAAAATCCCACGCACACGGTTATTTGTGTTGTTTTTAACTGACCACAAGATTTTTTAATCAAATTGAGTTGGTTCTGTTTCTCAAAATATAAACAAACTTGTAGCATAGTTTAAACCACTGCAGCCCTGACCAGGCACTTACTAAATAGCACATGTTCATACTAATGATGTTAATGTATATGAATGGTCTTTGTTTGTCCCGTGTTCTTCATATGTGATCTTTCGCACCAGTACGAGAATAAAAAAAATATTGTATTGCATCCTGCAACACATGCGTTCTGGGTGATCAGATCCTAAGTGGACAGTGGTAAGTGATCTGATCAGTCAGGACACATGGGGCTGTGTAGCTGCAGACTGGTGAGAGTGCCCATGCTGACCCATGTCCATCGCCGAAAGCACCTACAATGGGCACGTGAACATCAGAACTGGACCATGGAGCAATGGAAGAAGGTGGCCTGGTCTGATGAATCACATTTTCTTTTACACCATGTGGATGGCCGTGTGCGTGTGTGTTGCTTCCCTGGGGAAGAGATGGTACCAGGATGCACTATGGGAAGAAGGCAAGACTGTGGAGGCCGTGTGATGCTCTGGACAATGTTCTGCTGGGAAACCTTGGGTTCTGGCTTCATGTGGATGTTACTTTGACACGTACTACCTACCTAAACATTGCTGCAGACTAAGTACACCCTTTCATGGCAACGGTATTCTCTAATGGCAGGAATGTTCATGAAAGGTTTGTGGAACATGACAAAGAGTTCAAGTTCTTGACTTGATCTCCAAATTCCCCAGATCTCAATCCGATCGAGAATTTGTGGGATGTACTGGACAAAGTCTGAATCATGGATGCCTCACCTCGTAACTTACAGGACTTAAAGGATCTGCTGCTAATGTCTTGGTGCCAGATACCATAGCACACCTTCAGACGTCTTGTAGTCCATGCCTTGACGGGTCATAGCTGTTTTAGTGGCACAAGCAGGAAAAAAACGCACATGCGAAACGCTTTCATTCTCTGGTCAGAAACATGGTGACTGGAAAAAGTTAAACAAACGTTTGCCAGCCTTTTTATTTATTTATTTATTTATTTATTTATTTGCCTCTGCCACTAGGTGGTGTACACATGCATTGTGGTTTCAGGTTGTCTGTCCGTCTGTGAGTCCGTCCGAGATTCTCGTTAGAGCTATATCTCAAGAACGAGTGGTTGAATGACTGGAATTTTGATTGTAACCCACAGAAACCAACTGACACGATTTTTGGAACTGATCTCCACATGGTCAAGGTCACATCAATGTCAAATACCTGAAATAGCTTTTCTTCAATAGTTTTGTAAGGGTATTCGTTTAGATTTGTTGTGGGCGGAGACATCACATCTCCATCGAGTTCTACTTGTTTCTTTTTCTTCATCAGTCCAAATCACCTGAGCTCACATCTGCAGAAAGTTGTCATCAGCAACCCAAAATGCACAGCACGTTTGGTTCACTTCCTGTATTCAGGTCGATTCAGGATCAAATCGCTTTCTCGCTGAAATCAAACCACGCTATATCTCGACTGGAACCATACAGAGAACCCATCACTCAGATGCTCTCAAGCCGGTTGTTTTGGTCCACAAGCAGACTACTCTTTTTCTTCTAAGAGTGGAGTCTAAGTCAACCCTTTCATAATGTATTCATCATCATCATCATCTTCATCATTTATAATGAACTCATTTTGAACTTCCTATAATTCCAGTTGTGCAAGATCAGCGCAAAAACAGACCACAGTGTTGTTTCACTCATCACTCTAATAATCTGTTAGCACTCGCTCCGCTCCTCGCCCTGTATTTATCCAAACTGACCCTCAAGACTCGCTTAATTTGTCTCATTATCGATCGGAGGTGTTTGAATCAGCGACTTGCCGTGAACGTGGAGTCTGTGAAAGAATTGTTTAATGGACCGGATCTTAATTGTGGCTCTTGGATATTTCGTGAATCAGCACCTGCACAACGAGCGGCTTGTGGAAGTGAAGGTGTACAGCTTTATTACCTGCTAATGACCTCTGTGTTCACCTGGATGCATATCTTTCTACAGAAACTAGCCACTGGGTTTGGTTATTATTTTTTTCTGTTTGTTTGTTTTTTTGCAATTAAGCGTGTACTCAGGCTGGACTGAATCCTCTCCGGACCGGAGCACGTACACCGACACAGTTTGTCTTCGTTTATCGGCCCTCATTTGGATTTCCACAAAAGCACACCAGTGCCATATGCTGTACAAAACACCGTGCTGTTCTCACTTATCCCTTTATTGATTGATTCTTTTCGGCGGTGTGACAGAGACAGAGGTCCCCGCTGTAATATCCGCCTCCTGGCAAAGCAGTGTTTAATAAAAACAGCTTTTTGACCTGGTGTGTAGCTGCAGCACAGCCTTACAGCAGCTTTTCCCAGATTTTCAGACCTGGTGCGCTGTTATGAGGCAAATAAGAAGCTGAATATCTCCAGAGAGACAAATGAGAAAGCAAGAGAGGTGTGTTGTTTGTGAAATAAATCTCTCCTTAAATCACTGTTCCAGATGTTGTTGTTTTTTTTTTTTATGATTATTTTTCAAGTTCAAATATTCATTATTTTCCCACTCATTTTTTTTGTCAAATAACATCTGTAACATCTTTGCATTTTTTTTCCTCACAGCATTCTTAGTTTTTTCTTTGTTTTTTTGTTTGAATTTTCCCCTCTCTTAAGAGTGGCTTTAGTATTCAAAAATAAATAAATATTTTTACATACCGGTATTGCTAACTAAGTGGAGGGAAGGCACTGTGGCAGGTTTAAAAAAAATCATTATAAAGATTATAAATTATATCAAATAATATATTAGATAGATAAATGAACGAATAAACAAACAAATATAGAAATAAATAACTATAGGGAGAATTTTTTGCTACCTTTGAATCATCAAATGGAAGAAAAACAAGTACATTTTTACAGTGCAACTCTTTAGAAGATAAGGAGAACTCATTCATAAACAACGGTTTCCATCTTAAAACTGCAGTACATGATTACCCCCCCCCCCCCACACACACACACACACAAACATACAAACACACACACATTTCATAGACCACGCAATTCAAAAAGGCCAAATGATCTTATGTGTCATGTAATCAGAGAAGGAACTCTGAACTACAGTTCCCAGCAGCCACTGCATCACAGTCACATGACCACCTGCACCTGAATCACGTTCCTGTTAACCAGCACGCACTCGTGTGTGTGTGTGTGTGTGTGTGTGTGTGTGTGGCCACAGTTTGCACTGCATTCTTTGTCTTACGTTTGTCTTACTTTGGCGGTGTTCTTGTTGCTGTGTTTAAATCTCTGGTTTATGTTTAGTTTTGCCATAGTCTTTTGCCTCAAGGTCATAGTGTCTTTTTGTGTTTTGTATTGTTCTTTATTAAACTTTAGTAATTCTGCACTTGCATCCATCTCTACCTTGGAATCATGACAGAATGTAACATGGATGCAGCAGAATTTTTCAGGGTCCAATAGGCCCTGTATAAAAAATTCAAGCTGAGGTGGGAAAAGGAGGGAAAATTCTCCTTCATCAAAAACAATAGGGATTGGCTCGACGTGATGTACTCCTTCATGGGGTATACCAAAGGGGAGCCTTCCAACCAGGGTGGAACCATCCCACCCTCCCTCCCCCACTGTGTATCTGGTCCAGCATGCCGAGTCGACGGAGAAAGTCATTCAGCCCCCCTGCTCGTCTGAGGATGCCGCTCAGCATTCCTGTTCAGCTGAGGACGCCGCTCAGTCTACCTGTTCAGCTGAAGACGTTGCTCCGCGTCCCAGAATGACCAAGAGCTCCGCTTTTATTCTTTGCTCTGCATCGGATGTCACTATGCCAGGCTCCGCTTTAGACATCGTTCCACCTTTCTACTCCACTGAGGACATTGCTCTGCCATCCTGCTCGGCTGAGGATGTCGCTCTGCCATCCTGCTTCGCTGAAGATGTCGCTCTGCCTCCATGCTCCACTGAAGACGTCGCTCCTTTTCTTTGCTTCACGCCATATGTCGCTCCCCTTTCCTGCTCCACAGAGGGCATCGCTCCCCCCTCGTGCTTCGCAGAGAGCATCGTTCCTCCCTCTGGCCTCACGGAGAACCTCGCTCCCCCCTTGGACCTCGCAGACAGCGGCACTCCCCCCCCAGCATCATGGGGAATGTCGCTTCCCCCTCAGGCTCCCCCTGTAGCTTTGTTCCTCCCGCTGGCTGTGCAGTAGCCATCGCTCTGCATTCAAGCCAGGCCGGGGATGTCATGTCATCTCTCTATGTTGCAGAAGAGATCGCTCCACACCCAAACCTCAGAGAGCACGGCCAGCTCATGCCTGAAGCAGACGTCATGACTAAACAAGTTCTACTCATGTCTGAAACCGACGTCACAACCAACTAGATTCTGATCACGCCCGAGTCTGCTGACATGGACAACCAAGTTCTACTCACGCCTGAGTCTGCTGACATGGACAACCAAGTTCTGCTCACGCCTGAGTCTGCTTATACGGCCGACCAAGTTCTGCCTTCCTGTTCCGCTGAGGACGTTGCTCTGACTTCCTGTTCCGCTGAACATGTCACTATGCCTTCTCGCACTGCTGAAGCTGATGACCCAGCTTCCCACGCGTGGGTGCTGTCTAGTGACCCCAGCAAGCCTGCCGCAACCTCATGCCTGCCCCTCGGCTCCTTGAGGAGCCTGCTGTCTGTTGAACAATGCCTGCCTCGGGACCTAAGGGGTTGTGAAGACATTTTGCCCAGAGGGCCAGGACCGCCGGGGGAGGGAGAGTATTTTGGTGCTTCGGGAGAAGCAGCCTTCGGGGGGGGTGTTCTGTCATGTAATCAGAGAAGGAACTCTGTACTACAGTTTCCAGCAGCCACTGCATCACAGTCACATGACCACCTGCACCTGAATCACGTTCCTGTTAACGAGCACTCGTGTGTGTATATAGCCACAGTTTGCACTGCATTCTTTGTCTTATGTTTGTCTTACCTGTCTGAATAAAACAGGTTTATAATGGATGTGTTTTTATTATAGATATATCCAGGACAGATGTGAGATATATGAACAGTTTACTTATTATCTATAAACATTTCATTTTACTAGAAGTTAGAGACGGCACCGATCCGATACCCGGGATCAGTATAGGGCCGATAGTGGTGGTGACTTGATGGTTAAGGCTCTGGGTTACTGATCGGAAGGTCGGGGGTTGAAGCCCCAGCACTGCCAAGCTGCCACTGTTGGGCTCTTGAGCAAGGCCCTTGACCCTCTCTTCTCCAGGGGTGCCGTATCATGACTGACCCTGCATTCTGACCCCAACTTCCTGACATGCTGGGATATGCGACGAAAAGAATTTCACTGTGCTGTAATGTATATGTGACCAATAAGGACTCATTATCATTATCATTATTATACTAAAAATGGTGGCTCAAATAGCAGAGAAAACAGGATCCTGTAACAAACTGGGAAAAATATTTGGAAAAGAAATATATTTGTGGAGCTGGAAACAAAAAAGTTAATTAAAGTAAAAGTTAAAAAGTAAATTTTTCGTTTATTAGGATTGATTTTTATTATATTTACACTTTATACTTTATTATATTTATTACATTTGAAATGTAAGTGATTTTTGTGTGAAAGAGTTTAACTGTGAAGTGCTTCAGTGACACAAAAAGACAGAAATCTGAGTAGTTTTGAAAGAAAAACATATGAGATGGGTATCGCTATCGGCCAACACTCGAGGTCTCGTGCCATCTCTGTAATATAACAATGGTAACAATTAGATCTGAATGATTGGATAAAACATTTACTCATTTTTTTTTTTTTAATTCTGTAACAATGCTCAAAATAAATGTAACACTAATGACATCATACAGCGTCATTTCAGACATCATGTAATTACATTAGATTTTCTGGATCAGCTTGAAATATAAAGTTTCAATACACTGGAAAGGAAAGACAAATAACACTGATTTAAACGTTAAACATTAAACATGAAACACACACATATTCACAACTATTACCGTTCCTGTTAAACCCTAGCCACAGACCCATTGTGGTGATCAATATTACACCTTGAACACTGTCCTGATCGTCGTGTCCCTGTAATTACTCTCATTTTGTCTCATTAGCTTGTTCACAGGTGCATCGGTTTGTTTAATGTCTTTGTAAAAGTCCTGCTCCTTGTTTTTCCATACAGCGTCGACTGAACTCGGACACAGTAAGTCTGACATCGGCGTGACCGCAACAGGAACTGTTCCACTGGCTGAAATCACCCACACGGTTATCTACGAGACTTCCTGGAAGATCACATTGTAGGAGTCTCAACTGAAATAAACGAAAAGCAATTTTCTGAATGATTAAATATTTGGGAAATCATGTTTTATTCCTTTTATACCACAGCAATTTGCCCACAATTACAACTGCAGTTGTTTTTATTTATTAAAGAGTGTTACATGTCATCGTTTTGATCTATTTAGAGTTCCATCATGTTACAGCAGCTATCAACAGTCGTTTATTTTTTTTTATATTATAGAAACGCTGCGTGATAGAACGAGTGCTTTGATGTAAACCTGCGTTACTGTCAAAGCTGCTGTTCTAGAGAATTAATCAACACCTTCTGGCCAATCAGGATCCAGAATTCAACAGCGCTGTGGTGTTTTGTATTGTGTTATAGAGAAAAGGTTTACAGTATAGATTGTTCAGTTCAGTCATGGATTTCTCTCTCTCTCTCTCTCTCTCTCTCTCTCTCTTCTAATCTTCTGCTTTATGCTTTGGCGCTGTTTCACTTGATGCTAATAAAGCTAATATATGCTAATGTTCTCGACGGAGACTAAATGCTCGAACGTTCCAGATGAACACAAAGTGGTGCAGGGTGTGAGTAAACGTTGTATAGATGGAGAGAAATGGCATTTTAGCGGTCACTGTGTCTGAATCAGGCTTCCGGAGGTGCCTGGAAATAACATTACTGCAAAATACATTATCGGCGCAAGCCACAACGACAGCAGCACGTGAAAGCAGGATGTACGCAGAAGGGCTGTTAATTAGGGGGGGATCAAACCACAGACTGATGCTGCGGTCACACACCGAACTGATTCAGTCAGGCAGCTGAAGACTGAAATCAGGAAGAAAAAAACACAACAGACACGCAACTATAAATAAGTATGAGATCGCAAAAATTAGGGACTCTTCATTCAGAAAGTTAAAATGGTTATAAACTAATTAACGTTATTATTAATATGTTAATATGACTATGATGTTACCCCACCATGGCAATTTTTATTTATTTATTTATTTATTTTTGGTCATGTCAGGTTAGTAATTTTATTTTTTTGAAAAAGGACGAATAATAAAACCCACGGTTAATGATATTTAGCAAGTTTTGGTATAGAAAAATATGGAAAATGTTAAGGAATGAACACATTTAGGCATTTACACCACAGCGCTGCTGAATTCTGGATCCTGATTGGTCAAAAGGTGTTGTTATTAATTCTCTAGAACAGCAGCTTTGACAATAGCACAAGTTTATATGAAAGCGCTTGTTCTGGTCTAACAAGTTACTGTTTCTATCTATAATAACGGGTTACACAGGGATTTGTGCACATTGTGGAGAAAAAAATGTGTGTAATCGCTGACCTGTAAGGAGATGTTTATTTATGTAACCTTTATGGAAGGAGTCTCCAATGTCAGAGGTAAAGCTGTCAAGTTTTCTGATATCTTGAAGACAGATGAGTTTACGCTTCTTTGCGGTTTCTTGGTAAGAGAGAGAGAGAAAAATAAACAGATAAAGAGTAAATAAATGAATAAATAATTGTAATCATTGGGAAATTGCTGCAGTGTAAGAGGAATAAAACACTTTAGGGCATGCTGTTGCAGGAAAATAATCCATTTCTGGGTGGTAACATTATCTCCGCTTCATCACTCCACCCCTTCGTTGAATATTTTCTTATAACAGCATGACACGGAGTGTTTGATTCTTTACATATGAACTGATTGGAGTGTGTTACATTGAAATCTAATCTAAAATAAAGCCTTTAAGTCATTTGTGTAGCAGGGTTGTGAAAGGGTTTTTTTCTCTCGTTGGTGAACAGAACAAAAGAAAAACTTCTCTACCTGGCGGGCAACAAAGAATAAAAAGTCAATAACAACAGTGTGTGTGAGTGTGTGTGAGTGTGTGTGAGTGTGTGTGCGTGCGTGTGTGTGTGTGTGTGTGATTTGTTCACCCCTGCTGAGCTCTTACGTCCATGCCTCGGGCTTTTAGTCATTACAGATAAATTTCACTTTGAAGAAGTGATGTAAAATTCATATATAAATAATTTTTTATGTCATCTCTGATCCAGCTGTGACGAGTTTCCACAGAGAGACCTGGATATGAAACAAACATTTCTGGAATGTTGGAAAAAAGGATGGAGAGATCAGATGGGTGGTGCAGTGACACCTGAGGAAAGAGGATGGAGGGAAATGAGGTACATAGTTGATGCTGGTGAGACACCATCAAAAAAGGAAGTGAAGGAAGGTTCACTCGTGGGGAGAGATGAGGGCGAGAGAGAGAACGAGAGAGAGAGAGAGAGAGAGAAATACAAAGAAATGTAATTTAGCAATTAATTATTTTAAAAAACAGTAAATAACTATATAATGAATTATAGTAATTAATAATAAAAATAGGTGTTAGTAAAAGTAAAAAAAAAGTTAAACAAACAAACAAGCAAACAAATATGTCACACAGATGTTCCTTAATGAATAGTAGTTTAAATTAACAGTAAAAGATTATTATTATTTATTTAAAAAAAAAAAAGAATAGCAAATAAAATACTAAAATTATATCCATTTTAACTGTACACAAAAGTAGAAAATAGTTAATACTTGAAAATCGGAAACATAATAGTAATTAACACTGAAAAATAATTGTATTTAATATTGAAACTCCAACAAGAACATTCTGTGTAAAAAAAAACAAACAAAAAAAAACACATTATTTTTTAAAAATTGGCATACAGATGACAACCAAAAAACATTATGTTATAATGGATTGGGGCAAAATGTTCACTTCTTTTTAAACAGTTGTGTTCTGTGTGTTTTGCTCGATGTTTCATGTCGCACCAGCGTTTCAGTTTTTGCATCCTGGAGCTCTGTTTTTTGTGAATAAACTGTAAAATAACGGTAATTAATTATATATATATTAAAAAAATTCTACTTAGATCCTGGGTGTAAACTTTTGAATGCAGTTGATTTATATCAGATGAAGGTGGGGGGTATTAGAGACAATAGAGAGATACAAAGAAAGAGAAAGAAAAACAAACATAGAAAGAGAGAGAGAGCGTGTAAGGCTTAGCATCACCATGCAGCCATAATTTAATATTTTCATTTTACTCAGACTGGATTTTCTCCTCTGATTGGATTTTTGGTCAGTGAGCGTCTGATCAACGGAGTATTATAGAAGAGAGAAAGAAAGTACAGGAGGCGGGGCTTACCCTGTGTCAACACCGCAGACTTTTTTCCCCTCACATTACCTGAATCATTATATATTATACACTCTCATCTCACGTCATATATTTATTTTAACTTAATAAAAAACATTTTGACCCTTATGCACTCAAACCAGCTCACATTCACACGCTTACGTATATAAAAATATATATATATTTATAGACCTCAGTATTAATTATGAGGAAGTGGCACATGTTGTGATGGTCACGTGGTGATTTATGCTAACTAGCTTAACCTTATAGGATGCTAATGTTTTGGTTTTTTAAAGAGGAAATTTTACATACAGTGGTGCTTGAAAGTTTAGAATTTTCTATATATCTGACCCATATGCATGACCCATTTTCTCTTGAGATTCAGTTCATGAACAGATGTCCTGTCATGTCCAGGCCACACCCACTCCATATATGGAAAGGGAGACAAAAGGTCAGAGAAGGTTAGAAAAAGAAAGACCGAAAAATGAGGAAAAGAATGAGAGATAAGAAACGAAAGATAGGAGTAAGGAAAACATAAAGAAAGAGAGAGAAAGAGAAGAGCTGACAAAGCATTTTATATATATATATATATATATATATATATATATATATATATATATATATATATATATATATATATATATAATTTATATATATAATTTATATATATAATTTATTAATAATGCAGGCTTCTATTACGGCCCACTCTCTCCTAATTACAGAAATAGATCACACTCGCTGCTCACTGCAACACACACACACACACACACACACACACACAATAAAGACACACGCACTCAGCTCAAACACGGCCATTTTGAAACGTTATAGCAGAGGTTTGTGATGTAGCTGTTTATTTCTGTCTACTGAATGTTTACTCTGACGTTTACTCTCAGAACATCCGAACAGACATATTATCCTTTTATTCTCACATATAAAACTACCTTCCCTGAAGAACAACCGCAAAAAAACAGAGCTCCAGTGGAGCATTGTTCACACCTGCAGCCTTTAACGGGATTTTACCAGGACACACACGTTTACATTTTACGTCGCACAGAACGTGACGTGTTAAAAGGAGTTTGTTTGTGTCACTACACATCCCATACCCGGACCGTACCATTCATCTAAAAAGACTTTGGTCACTGAATTCATTTCTGAAATTTCTTCTCATACAGTACTGTATTATTTCCCTGGAATTTTCCTAGGTCTCGTCTTGGCTGATGGTTCCATAAAGGATTTTTTCTCTGGGTTTGCTTTCACACCTTCCTAACTGTAATCAATTAATGATGATTAAATAGCTATGTAAACTTAACATGTGAGAACAAAGCTTTTCTCTTCTCTGTGATGGAGGGACAGCTTCCTGTCTCCCTCCCTAGCACCTTCCACCGGTCACGTACATCCGTTCTGCGACGTCTCACTTGCTTCTCAAAAGCTTCATAAAGTTAAGATCTTAATTGGTAGAGACAGAGTGTTCGATGTGATTAACCATCTATGTGTTGCGATGCTTGAGGAAAGTAGTGGTGCAGGGGTATATGTAAAGAGAGCGATGCAGCGGCGCTTTAGTCCTTTAGTCTGTCCACGTCTTCTTCTGTACACTCTGCTTAAACAGATCAGCTCCCAAAGCTTTCATTTCATCCTAACACCATCACTCATCGTCTCGTAGATCTCTAACTAGCCAAGGCGAGTCTCTGTCATTGTCTAAATGTGTTGCATTCTGGGATTTGGAGTCCAGCGTTTGCATCAACTACTTCTGTGCTGGATTTCTCTCACAGGATCTCTCCCAGTTCTAAATAACTGAAACTGATGATCATGTTTGCGATGAATTTTCTAGATCGCCAGAGTCTTCTTCTTCTTCTTTTTCTTCTTCTTACCTTCTGCTTCCATTCACGTATAATAACTACTCATCAACACGTCCTCGTCTTTCCGGTTAATTATTTCTGTTCACACGTGATCTCTCCTTCAACACTGTGATTTCCTGTAATCTACAGACCTGAAAAAGCTCACTGTGTCATATGAGATCAGGTTGCACCATGCAACTAAAAGCCTGAACTGACCTCAGATCCGTTTTCAGTCTCTGGTGCATTACTCAGCGTTTGTGTCGTTCCCCGTTTGGCTCCAAAAAGCCATTTCCGTGTTCATGAATCACCGCACCACGAACGAGTGCATTTCATATGGCTCGTCTGGCCTGTGGTAATTTTCCGCACGCTCCCCTGCCACCGCAGCTCGTATTATTCGGATGATGATAAATCCACCCTAGTTTGACGGGAGGGGACTCTATAAAGACCCATGCAGCGCTGCTCGTGATTTTTGGATGTAAGAATTACTTCTCCACCTGCTACGACGTGCCTGAACATGAAAAACAGACGTCATGCACTTCTGTCATATTTCTCCTGTGTGTGGAAATGGAACAGTTTATTAGAGCGACTGAAAAAAAAGAAAAGTGCTCATTGTTCCACACCAGCTCCTGGAAATTTCTGGAAAGAGTCCCTCATTGTGCTGGACAGGATATTAAACAGATTCCCGATTTGACATGTGATAATTATTGACATTACCTTCTCTTTTGCAATGTGCTTTAACATTAAACATCAGCATTATTTTCTTAATTAACATGTTGTATTATCTGGTTTGTCTGTAAACGCTGCATAATTACGCATAATTATTCTGCATAACATTAAAAATCGTTCTGAAATAATCAAAAATTTGAATACATAATGAACATTGCACTAACACAGGTCACCAGGGATAAATATTGGCATCCACTGTCCAACGTTGCTGATAATTGTTTCAAATCGATCAGCTATCTGATTATTATAAGTAATAAACCCACTCCGTGTCATGCTGTTATAGGAAAATAATCAACCATGTGTCGGTGTGATGAAGCCGAGTACCTGTTACCATACTGAAGTTTATTACGTTCCAATAACGGCACGTCCTGAAGTGTTTTATTCCACTTATACCACAGCAATTAGTCAGCGTTATTTAAAAAAAAAACATACTTTTCTCATACTTTTTATCCTTTTATAGTTACATCTACATTATAGCAGAGATCATATAAACCCGTGATTTGCAGCTGCACTGCTTATGAATTATTCTGTTCAGTGTATGACTCATTATTAAAGAAAAAATCAATGAATCCAAGAATTAGCATGCTTAATGATGAAGTTTATAGTTTGTTAATTGATAAAGAAAAAAAACAATAACGCTAGTTAAGGA
This sequence comes from Ictalurus furcatus, assembly GCF_023375685.1. Taxonomy (NCBI): domain Eukaryota; kingdom Metazoa; phylum Chordata; class Actinopteri; order Siluriformes; family Ictaluridae; genus Ictalurus; species Ictalurus furcatus. The sequence continues at coordinate 12,091,890 of NC_071266.1, forward strand.
AACCATGTAAAATGTGGAACGGAGCAAAAATGATCTCTAATATATATCTCATATATATATATATATGAGAAAAGTTAATAATGCAGCGGTGACTTTCTGCTCATTTCAGATTTCTGATTTCAGAGAATGATGAAATTCAATAATAAAGTTAATGTTGAAAAAAATACGACTAATAAACCAAACTTTTCTTATTTCCTATGAACGTCTTTTCAAAAAACAGAGGAAAGATCATCTTTAGGGCTTCGTTTCCATCCAACAATATTCTACATGATGTTGTTTTTTTTTTCTTCTTCTTCTGCTCTTCCATTATCTTGAATTATATCCTGATTCATTTTTCACAAAGAGCATGGTTGTAATAATCAGACATCCGTGTGTGGAAACGCTGTAACTTTAGATCGAATCACGTTGTGAGTCAGCTCCGAAACATGAGCGCCACATCATTAACACACAGATTACAGGATCATCCTTTCCCTCCTACGTTGTTTGTGTACCTCTGTGGATTAGCTTATAACAGCTTCGGTGTATCTACGGTTTATCGTGAGATTGGATTGGGTGACGGATTATGCTGCTGAATTTCAATTGTTTGAAGGAAAAACAAGCGAATAAAGGCCACACGGTTTCCTCGAAATGTTTCGATTTACTCTGCTACATTTAGAAATCAGTACAAAATAACTGATTTATTTCTTTTAATAACTTTTACAAAAATATTCATTTAATACCATTTTCGCATAGTGGTCTTCATCAAGCAGCTTGTGATTAATTCAATCATTTTACACCACATTCACTTTCCAGAACAGCAGCAGCTCTGACAGTAGTGCAGCTGCAAATCGCTCGAATACGTTGTTGTTTCTATAGCAACAACCAATAGGAAAGGTTTCTGTGAGGAGAAATGTGTTTATGTAGCATTCATGGAAGGAGTCTCCAGTGTCAGAGGTAAATCTGTAACTCAGGACAGAGTCTGTGCTTCTTTCAGGTTCTTTCTGCAAGAGAGAGGAAAATAAAGAGAAGCTGGCGGGGGAACGGATTTTAAGGGAACTAACTCGTTTCATGGACTTGTTTCCACAACATTACATGCAACTATAAATGGATAAAAAAATATGATTGTGTTTGTCATTGTTTAATAAATAATAAATTGTAGTCGCTTGTGATTTGCTGTGGTATGCAAAAAAAGACGAATAAAAAACTTTAGGGGAGTGCTGTTATCGGAAAATGGTCAATCCTGATTGATTGTGGTTACAGTAACTCTGTTTCACTGATTATTTTCCTATAACAGCGTGACACACAATGTTTTATTGCGTTCATTCACAAATCGTTTTCTTTTTTTCCTTTTAATAGCTCTCTCTCACCTTTTCCCTTTCCTTCTCTCTCTCTCCCACACTCTCACGCTCTCTCTCTCGCTCTCTCTCTCTCTTACTCTCTCTCTCTCTCTCTCTCTCTCTCTCTGTTCTCGTGTGGCTTTCCCCCGTTGGATTTTGATGCTAGTATATTACGATAATGGACCGTACCCGCTTTTGACCCCGCTGATAAATCACGACTGTAAGTGCAGGAAGAGGCGTAATGAAAAGGATGTGTTCTTATATCCGACCTCTTCCCGTGTCCCGGGTGAGACGGCATGTGCTGCTGTGCTGGTAAAGTTTGCGGTTCAGGCTGAAACGGAGACGATCTATGTAAACACGATTGTCTGCTGTTTACAGCATAAATAGCATCACTGGAAAGTGGGTTATGGGAGAAAATTCAATCTGGACATATGGATCCAACTCATCTCTGGATTTTACTGTAAATATAATGTCCATCATTCAGCATTGTTTCAGCTTAATCACAATTCAGGGAAAAAAAATAATAAAATAAAAAATTAATAATAATAATAGTAACATTAATTAATAAAAATAGATGACTCTGTACCTGTCAGTCCCAGTGAAGGGGGCATGGCTTCTCACTTCTCAAAACTAAAACTCTTTATTCTGAATACAATACTAAATCCTAGTTCACCACAGATCTGTTAAATTCTGGATTGTGATTGGTCAGAAGTTGTTGATAAATTTTCTATAACAGCAGCTCTGTCAGTAGCGCAGGTTCATATTAATGCTCTGTTCTAATACGGTATCAATTCTATAGTAACAGTTCATCTGCTAATAATAAACACATTTTAAATATTGTTGGAAGAGACTAGTTAAGACTTTGTATAATTTTTTTTTTGTATAACTTTTTGCTGTTGTTATTATGTAGAGCAACAATTCTTTTTTTCAGATCCTCAGAGAGTTCTTTGCCATGAGGTGCCACGTTGAACTTCCAGTGACCAGTACGAGGGAGTGTGAGAGCGATGACACCAAATTTAACACACCTGCTCCCCATTCACACCTGAGACCTTGTAACACTAACAAGTCACATGACACCGGGGAGGGAAAATGGCTAATTGGGCCCAATTTGGACATTTTCACTTAGGGGTGTACTCACTTTTGTTGCCAGCGGTTTAGACATTAATGGCTGTGTGTTGAGTTATTTTGAGGGGACAGCAAATTCACACTGTTATACAAGCTGTTTCAGTGTTGTCACATGGAAAGATATAATCAAATATTTACAAAAATGTAAGGGGTGTACTCACTTTTGTGAGATACTGTATCTACTGTATCTATTAATCTACATAGTGTAGTGCAAAAAGTGATACAAGTAAATGATTTCTTTTAGTTCTTTAATTTAAAATTTTAAGCTTTTTATTTCCTTTAAATATTCTGTTTTAATGTCTCAAAGTGTCTCAGTTAATGAGTGCCAGTAATGTGCATGAACGTCTGAACGTCTGAACGTCTGAACGTCCGAATGGACTCAGTGGCGCAGATGAAATCTAGTTATGGCCACTGAGGAGCCACATTGTGTTTATCGATTCAGCTGTGTGTGTGTGTGTGTGTGTGTGTGTGTGTGTGTGTGTGTGTGTGTGTGTGTGTGTGTATGTGTGTGTGTGTGTGTGTCTAATTGCACACAGGAGAAACATATCTGTTTTTCAAGCTGATTAGGATCAATATACACACACACACACACACACACACACACACACACACACACATACACACACATTATCAGCTCTGCAGGGAGGAGGAGGGGTAGAACACACTGAAATCAAATAACACACGATAATTTTGCACTCGCAATACGATGTTAATCTGATAGTATTACAGTAGTATGATACTATTACACACACTCACACACACACACACACACACACACACACCACTTTCACTGACATGAAACAGATTGATTAAGATTCCCAAACGTGGTTTTTATTTTCTAGGATTTCACCTCATGGCATGTTAATACCTCGAAAGGAATTGTTTATTATTTATGAAGGATGTAAAACGGGGTCCACTCTCTGGCCTTACAGCAGCTGGATGCTTGCTTATGGAGCTTCGCTGCTTTTCAGTTCTTTAAGTGAGACACATGCAGTTCGGTTTCGGTTTATTTACTTCCTGCCGATATGGATCGTTGTAGTTCCTTCTGAATGAACTGGTCCAAAAATTGTTGATGCATTGATTTGAACCGTAATCGTTCTGACTGATCAATGACTAAATCAATGATTTTGTCATGTAAATGTGCTGCACTGCTTTACACTACACTTGGGAAATCTATATAGAACTTTTTTCCAGAAGAAATGTTATCTGAGGGCTAAATACACCAATCAGCCATAACATTAAAACCAGTGACAAGTGAAGTGAATAACATTGATTATCTCGTTACAGTGACACCTGTCACGGGTTGGGATATATTAGGCAGCAAGTGAACAGTCAGTTGATCAGCTGGAAGCAGGAAAAATGGGCAAGCATAAGGATCTGAGTGACTTTGACTAATTGTGATGGCTAGACAACTGGGTCAGAGCATCTCCAAAACGGCAGGTCTTGTGGGGTGTTCCTGGTATGCCGTGGTTAGTGCCTACCAAAACTGGTTTAAGGAAGGACAAATGGTGAACTGGTGACAGGGTCATGAGCTCCCAAGGCTCACTGATGTACCTGGGGAGCAAAGGCTAACCCATCTGGTCCGATCCCACAGAAGAGCTACTGTAGAACTACTAAAGTGTTGAAAGAATTCATGTTGGCTCTGATAGAAAGGTGCCAGAACACACACTGAATCACAGCTTGCTGCATATGGGGCTGTGTAGCCGCAGACTGGTGAGAGTGCCCATGCTGACCCATGTCCACCGCCGAAAGCACCTACACTGGGCACGTGAACATCAGAACTGGACCATGGAGCAATGGAAGAAGGTGGCCTGGTCTGATGAATCAGGTTTTCTTTTACATCATTTGGATGGCCAGGTGTGTGTGCGTCGCTTACCTGGGGAAATGATGGTACCAGGATGCACTATGGGAAGAAGGCAAGCCAGCGGAGGAAGTGTGATGCTCTGTACAATGTTCTGCTCGGAAACCTTGGGTTCTGGCATTCATGTTCATGTTACTTTGACACATACCACAAACCTAAACATTGTTGCAGAGCAAGTACACCCCTTCATGACAACGGTATTCCCTAATGGCAGTGGCCTGTTTCAGCAGGATAATGCACCCTGCAACACTCCAAAAAATGTGCAGGAATGATTTGAGGAACATAAAGAGTACAAGGTGTTGACTTGGCCTCCAAATTCCCCAGCTCTCAGTCCAATCGAGCATCCGTTTGATGTGCTGGACAAATAAGTCCGATCCATGGAGATCCCACCTCACAACTTACAGAACTGAAAGGATCTGCTGCTAACGTCTACACAACATTAGTCAGGTGGTTTTAATGTTATGGCTGATCAGTGTATATTATTTGCAGATTTGGGCATCTGGTTGATAAAGGCCCAGACTCTACAGAACAAAACATCTTTGTGTTTTGTTTTTCCTGACAAGTACACATTGCGCACAAAGAGCTTAAAGGAAGTAAATAGTGCAGAGAGCAGAGAAAGAAAGAGAAAGTGAGAGGAGAATGATTAAATGGAAGGAAGAATGTAAGAAATATAAAAAGAGACATTCAATGTAAGAAAATTGATGGGAGATTAAAGAAAGGCATAGATAGATAGATAGATAGATAGATAGATAGATAGATAGATAGATAGATAGAAGAGAAAAAATGGGAGAAAAGACAGAAGAGAGAAAGAAAGAAAGAAAGAACGAACTAATGTATTACATTATATACTGATCATAGGCTCTGTGTACAGCTGTACACTTCTATCCTAGCGGTTTCTGTTTGTTCACCCACATACAGTGTGTGTGTGTGTGTGTGTAGATGGTGAGATTGATTTTAATACCACTCATAACATACTGACTCATAAAAACTGTCACGCACGCCTGTGTTTATACCCAACGTGTGTGTGTGTGTGTGTGTGTGTGTGTGTGTGTTGTCTTATAAGCAACAAGGTTATTTTATACAATAATTTTGACTCTCAGATGTTACTGTATCTCTATTAATCTGAGTCATTTACATGTATATATAAAAAAGCATTTTTTTCTCTTCTCTCTCGAGCCTGTTGGATAAACGGGGATCATTAAGTTCAGACGTTTCCTGCTGACGTGATTGATTTTTGCGTACAGAACCTCGGGACCATTGCAGTACAGAGAAAACCCATGGGAAAAATGCAGAAAACTCAAAAAGCTCAAAAAGCAGAAAACTGCAGTGATGGAGAGACACATCGTCCATCAGTTCGATATTAATCTCCAAGGTTCAGCCAGAGGGGGCAGGACTTGTAAATAATTCACACCACGTCCTATAAGAGATATCTGAATGAAAGAAAGAAAGAAAAGAAAGAAAGGAATGGAGAAAGACAAACAAGAGAAATAGGATAGAAGAGAAAGAAAGAAAGAAAGACAGAGAGAGACAAAGAAAGCAGAGAAAGAAGTGTAGAATGATGAAAAAGAGACATTGAAGAGAAGAGGAAGAAAGAAAGATAACACAGAGAGAAAGAAGAAAAAGAAACGAGAAATGAGAAAGGAAATAAATAAGAGAAAGAAATAGGAGAGAAAATAATGAAAAGAAAGACAGAACAGGAAAGGAAAGAAAATATACTAGTATCGCACAGAATGAATATTTCATGGATAAAATGAATGAGCTTAAAGTTTCTCCGAGGTTTAGCAGATGAGCGCTTGGTCAGATTATCCTTCAAACCATGGACCTTTATCTCCTTCAAACCTTTATTTCATCTGACAAATCGAAATAGTTAATTAAGTGCATCATAAAACTGCCTACATCACGTGACCACATTACCATTTCATAACCTCGATTTGGTCTCTCATGGCTTTAATCGATTGTGTGCACAATTAGTGTAACAGTCAAAGCATTATATAAAAAATCAAAAAGATTTATTGCAACACTTGCAAAATCATCTCATTCAGATGTCATCATATTAATCTTTTTTATTTTTAAATCATCTCTTGTTTAATGTTACATTTGATCGCATTTTCCTGCTCGCCTCTTTGTCCTGGCGATTTCTTCAAGTGATGACAGACTACAGCCGACAATTTTCTCAGCGGACTTGATAGTCCTTTGCGGCTTCCTCTACTCTCTGGAGGAGGCTGCACCAAACCAGATAGAGATGGCAGACTTTCAGATATAGAAAACGATACAGAATTACACCAGTATAGCCTGAGGTAGATGGCACTTTGCCAGCTGCCATAAGAAATACGTCCTTTGTTGAGCTCTCTAATGCGTGTATGATTTCAGTAGAAGCGAATGTATGTGATTTCTTTAGAAGCGAGTGTGTAGGATCTCAGCAGGAGCTCATTTCACACTTCTGGTTCGGCTGGCTCTCAGTGTGCAGCCTCGCTTTGCTCTGCAGCTATATACGTTGTGACAGATTAGTTTCATAAGAAAATATCTCCTCTACTCCCACTTCTCCAGATTATTTCTCATCAGTCCCTCCAGCAGCTCCTGAAAGTAAATGAAGCCCTGACAATCTTCTCACATGATTTCTTCCTGAGAAGGTCCCAACTTTCATCAGCTCCTGGACGAGATTGTTTACGCTGCTTTGTGACCACTGGTAGGAAAGCACAGGCTAAGGACATTGGATTGGATTGTGCAAGTCGAGAGGAAATTACCGTTCTGCAAGGAGATGAAGTGAGAATGAGATGCAGAAGAAGAATGCAGTGTTTTAATGAGTTTTTGAGAGACCCAGAGATGACGTTCTGGATTAAAAATGGATGTGGCTTGGCTTCGATTGATGGGATTGAAGAATGAGGAAGTCGGAGATCAATTTGCTGCGAAGCTGAAGATTGGTAGATGTGTGGACCAACTAGTTGTGAGTTCAAATCCAAGAGATCCACCTCTGGGAAAGATCCAAAGCTTGGACTGGATTGTTTTATTAGATTTTTCCCCCCACTTTTATGGTGATTTATGGACAGGTACTTGTTGTTCTCCATGGTGCAAACAAAGGTACAGCTGAGAAAGTCCTCCTTAAAAGCTATTCTAGATTTACTTACTAAACCAATAAAAGCCCTTGGACAAAACAAGCAATTTGAAATTTAGACTCCAACAATTTTTTTTTTTTTGCATGTGAATTGCACCAACACCCAGTAAATGCATTCCACCAAATTTCTATGAACTTCTGCCACATCAGAAAATTTGATTGGATGACTTGTAGTGTGAGTGGTGTCAAAATCCAATATATATACATCAGGTGTCAAGTTAGCATGCTTAGTTGAAGATTAGGATGTGATTTTCACTGTCACGCCGAGTCGTGCCTTGTGTACACTCGTCAGATGACAAAAGTTCTCTCATCACACTGTGTAAAAACCAGACTTTAACCCTCAACAACTTGGATTGTATTCCTGCTTAACTGATTGTGATTTTACTGCTCGATCTATATCCACATCTACAGTACGGTTAACAGCTGTGCAAAATGAACAAACCAATAAGTTGACACATACAGGTGGTGGAAATGAGGTTCCTCTGCAGAGTTGCTGGACTTGCTCTGCGTTATAGGATGAGGAGCTCAACAATGCCTTCAGAGTAGAAATCTGCTGCTCCTCATAATCGAGAGGACAAGTTGAGGTGGTTCTGGCATCTAACAAGGACCCCCATGTCAGCTCTCTGTAGAGCTGTATCAGGCACACCCACCTGGACAGAGACCCAGGACCAGACCCAGGACCTACTGGACAAGCTTATACCTCACAGTTGGCTCAGGAATGTCTGGGGATCCCTCAGGAGGAGCTGGAATCTATGGCCATGGATAGAGAATGAGCTGATCTTCTCAGCCTGCTTCTATTGCAACACACTTCAGGAAAAGTGGCAGGCCTTGTTCTGTAGCAGGAGCGGTACACTCAAGTGCCTTTATTCATGAGGAATGTGTGCTAGACCTTTGCTAAACCAACTGGTGTTCCTCGAGGGTCTGTGTTACAGCCATTAAAGCGTCACACAGAGACTCAGATAGAACCATGGATGTTCCTGCAGAAGGGAAAACGTTTCTGGCCATTATGGTCCAGATTCAGGGCATGCTCTATGGGGTCAAAGATCACTTGGTGGTGCCATATACTCAATCTGTCCTGCTAAGATGTTGATTGTACTTGAATGTAAAAGAATGTGGCAACACTGGGACATGTCTACCTACACTGTGCCCCCTTTGCATGCGTTAAAGTATTATGGGATGCACCGGAAACTATTTATGGCTGTTTTCTTGCACCATAGATAGTAAAAATGCAGGCACGCTGTCCAGCTGGTCAAATGGACAATGTTCTGTAAAAAAATATATATAGAAAGTGGTGCATTTTTATATATCCATCATATTTCCTGGTGATACATTATATGATACAATATGAGCACAGAGTATAGCTCTCAGCAGACTGCAGTACCAAAGACCACTCAGGCTGTAATTCAGTTACACTCTACTTCCACAAATAACAGCTTTATAACGGTCATATTCGTATACGGCACACGCACAGACATTTCGACTGGAAGTAGTTCATCAACCAGCCTGTGATTTTGGGTTTTTGTTTCATCCTTCCTTTACAGACTTTTCAACTTCACGCGATATTTTACACATGCGGCTTTTATGCGTGTCAAGTTTCACACATTTTCACACGTGTGATCTTTCTGATGATTCATTTATTTTCTAATGTGATTTCTCCACATGGGTTATTATTCTCACATATGAATTTATATGTGATTCATCGTCGCATGTCATTTTCTGTTTGATTTGTTTATTCCCACATTATTTTCCAGTGATTCATTTATTTTCACATGTGAATCTTTTATGATTCTTTTTTTTCATGTGTTTGTTTACATGATTCATTTGTCTACATGGTTTACTATTTTCACGTGATTTTCTATTTAATTTATTTATTTTTATATGTGAAATTTTATTCACCCCCCTCTCCCCCACATGATTTTCAACTTGATTAATTTATTTTCACTTTTTTTAACAATTCATTTTTCCTGTGAATTTTTCACACGATTCCTATATTTTCCAGATTTTTTTTTCCACACAATTTTTTTTTTTGCTCACATGTACAGCATGGAGTTTCATTTATCACATGCGATTTTCTCAAATGAATACTTCTTTTTTCAGATGAGCACATATTGTTCACATGATGTCACGTTTGTCTACATGAATTCATATGCGCACTTTCAGAGGAAATGCATCTTCACATGTTATTGTGTAAAACATACAGTATGAGCTCATGTAACGTGATTTTTCTGTGAGGATTCAACTGCATTTTTCCTTGTAAGAGATTCTGCGAGAGACTGAATGCTTAACCAACAATCTTGAGGCAAAACTGCAAAATTGATATTGATCACTTCTTCCCATTCATGTTGGTGTAGTTCTCTAATAAAAGTAATAAGAAACAGTTTAGGAATGTCACTTGGGAAATCGGATAAATATCACCCTCAGTGCTCCAAGCAGTAATCCCATGATGCACCATGTCTCACTTTAATTAAGTTATAAAGGAGAAGGTGAATGAAGTGTGTTCCACTCCATCACACTGCCAGCTCCTGCTGTGTGAACAGTAAAGGACTGGGACACACACGCACATGCGCACACACACACACACACACACACAGTCCATATTACCACGTGCCTCCACTTTGTTACTTAAAAAGGCATTTGTCCTTGTGTAACTGCTTACCCAGGACAACGTCTCCTCAGTGAAGCACAGAGTTCATAATATTTTGAAGTACTGAGGAGGTGCAGCAGCTAACAGGGTGTAGATCAGAGGTGCAGCAGCTAATGGTCTTATGCAGAGCCAACAACCTGTCTCTGAATGTGGACAAAACAAAAGAGATGATTGTTGACTTCAGGAGAGCATGGAGCGACCACTCTCTGCTGAACATCGATGGCTCCTCCGTGGAAATCATCCAGAGCATCAATTTCCTTGGTGTTCATCTGACGGAGAACCTCACCTAGTCTCTCAACACCAGCTCTATAGCCATGAAGGCCCAGCAGAGTCTCTACTTTCTGCAAAGGCTGAAGAAAGCCCATCTCCCACCTCCCATCCTCACTACATAATACAAAGGAACTATTGAGAGCATCCTGAGCAGCTGCATCACTGTCTGGTTTGGAAATTGCACCTCATCAGTTCGCAAGACCCTGCAGCAGATAGTGAAGACAGCTGAGAAGATCATCCAAAATCACAAACATTTACACCACATGCTGCATCCACAAACCCACCAGCATTGTGGATGACCCCACGCACCCCTCACACACACTCTTCACTATCCTGCTGTCTGGAAAAAGGTACAGAAGCATTCGGGCCTTCACAGCCAGACTGTGTAACAGCTTCTTCCCCCAAGCCATCAGACTCCTCAATACTCAGAGACTGGATTGATACACTAACACACACACACACACACTCTGAACTGAACACCATCCCACTCCCATTCAAATATTTGCATATTCCTTCATTGACACTGTTGCATTTTTTGCTGCTACTGTATCATAAAAAATATAGTATCTAATTTATTGTCACTATGTACACTTTATATACACTTTACCTGGCTGCTACCACAATAACTGCTATGTCCATGTTTGGTCCTGGAGGAACATTGTTTCGTTTCACCCTGTACTGTACCAACTGTATATGGTTGAAATGACAATAAAACCACTTGAACTTGAATTCTCAATTCTGATTGGTCAAAAGTTACTGATTAGTTTTCTATAACTGCACAATTAATCACAGGTTTATACTCACAGAAACTTGTATGGAGGACACACATAAACAGATTTAAAAATGTGTGTAAACATTAATGTGATAAAGTTTTCTTTAAGGAGACGTTTAGATAACATTCACAGATTGAGTCTCCGGTGTCAGTGCATGGTGTACTTTAATAAATAAAAAAATCTTAGCATTGTTAAACTGCCGTGTAAGGGAAATGAAACACTTTGGGGTTGTAAGAGAACGTCCACGTCATCACCCCGTCTTTGATTAGTTCTAACAGCACATTCATGTTTTAATTCAAATTGCATATAAATAAATTTACAAACAATAAGTAGGAAAATTAAAATGATTTGGGGGGAATAAACCCCAATACGAGTCGGATATAGGAAATATGGTTGAAATGCTTGTTCGACTATATAGCATGGTTTAGATGCCTTGAGCTTTTAAAAAAGGTAAAGAGAGACTTCTATAGCATCTAATACTCAACAATAAAGATTAAACATATCACACGTTTAAAAACATTTCCAGAACTTATGCTGTTTAAATTTTTTATCATAAAGTTTTTAATGGAAGTTTTTTCCATGGCCCAAAACGACAACTCATACATTAGACATGATCAAATAACACTTAATATATTTATTATAGCCTAATTTGTATAGAATATTTATGCGTGTGTAATTTGTTTTTATTGTGTTTTGTTGTTATTTTTAAGCTAGCAGTGTAACTTTGACTACACACTACAGACGCCAGATGATGACTCCGGGCGTGCTGACGTCATCGCGTACTCCTGTGGTGCATTCTGGGCGTTCGGACAAGATGGCGGCGCCCTTGCGCGAGTGCTGAGCAACAATTCGTGTCGGCGAAGGAAAAAAATAAAAACAAGAAACAAAAGTGAAAAATCGGTTTCGCTGCACGATTACGTCCACGGCGCCGGAAACAGAAGACGACGCCAAGGCGCGCGCAGACGCGTTTATTCGTGCCGGAGCCTTGCGTTCGCGAGAGTCGGCGTGAATGCAAATGAAAATGATGATGAAGATGATGATGATCATGGTGGTGGTGGGCCTGTGTCCGATCCGTTACCCCTAACGAAGAATCGTCCTCACGTTTCCCTTCCAAAAATAAAAGTACAATAAACAATAAACACACCAGACGACTATCTTTGGATTTATCTCGCGGCTCGTGCTTGAAATTGTGGACGCTGCCGTGTCTTTTGCAAGGTCTGAACACATTACACACGCGCTGAGCTGTCATGTTGTGCAATTTGGGACGCGGCCCAAGTGTGTTAACTGCATGTTAGTGTCAATAACATGTGCATGCGTGTAATTTGTAAGCTTGAAACGGTGTGTGCGCGCGCGCACTAAACTGGAACAGTGTCAGGAAATATAAACACATTAGACCAGAGTTCCCAACACTTTTCAGGGGAAAGTAGCTAATGCATGCCAAAAAGGAGAAAAAAAAACTCTCCTGATGACGTCAGGGGTCATTTGCATGTTCATTGCATTGTCATGATCATTTACATATCAAAAGACGTTTCTCCAGACACTTACAATATAATAGAATTGAACAGAAATTAAGTAAAACAAACAACACCAAGTAAAGCGGAGTTACCACTCTGAGCTTCCTAGAAGTGTTTTATTCCTCTTTTAGCTCCACAGCCATCTGACAACGAGTGCATTTTTTTTAATTGAAGAACAACACATTATACGTGTTATCCGTTTGTAGTTAATGCTGTGGAATGTCTGTGAAACGTGTTCTCACTTACGTTATATATACACTTACGTTAGCTATAAACAGTCGATCCATCGCCAGCATCTCTTTTTACTCTCTTTTGAAGTGAAATCCCTGCAGCTTGTCGCGTTACCAAGAAACCGCAACTAAGTGTAGACTCCGCTGTCCTGAAGATAAACATCTGTATGAAGTTTATATAAAGTATCAAGGCAAAAAATGCTTAATTGTTTGTTTAATTCTGTATCTGACTGTGCTCTGTGCTGTGTGTGTGTGTGTGTGTGTGTTTTAGAAGCCTGATGAAAATGGACGTGGAGCTGCTTCACTCGCCTGCTGTGGCGCTTTCTGAGGAAGACGAGGCCGACATGAGCGACTGGAATCTTCCTCTCGCCTTCATGAAGAAACGACACCTGGAGAAGATTGAGGGCTCCAAAGCACTCGCACAGAGCTGGAGGATGAAGGACAGGGTGAGTGTGTGTGTGTGTGTGTGTGTGTTTCTCGACCTGGAATACAGAAATGATGTTATGACTGACAAATCTCGAACATTGCCGCTGTTTTAGAATTTAATCGCGATGATGTTTCCTTTTTTGTTCTTTAATTTTGATGTTTTGTTATTTGAGCGTGATGACGTTTAGAAGATCAGCTCAGTGGGCGGAGCTACAGGACAGTGTGTGAGTGAGTGTACTGTGACTAGGAACATTCATATCCATGGAAGAAAAAATGTGAAGGTGGAACGAAAGAACATAGGAGAAAGTAATAAATGAAGACCTGAAGGAAGGAAGGAAGGAATACAGCAAGAGAGGAACAGAGGAAAAGAATGAAGAAGGAAGTATGAGAAAGAAAGAAGTGGATGGAGACAGATGGATAGCGAGAAATAAGGAAAAGAAAACGAGCAGAAGAAAGAAAGACAAAGAAATGGACAGAGAAGGAAAAACAGAATGAGTAGAAAGAAAAGAAACTAAAAGAGAGACGGACAGAATGAAAAGGAAGGACAAAGACAGAAAGAAAGAAAGAACAGAGGAAAAAGAAAGGAGAAATGGTAGAGAAAGCATGAATAGAAAACAGTGGTATGTGAAAAATTAAGGGGACTCATTAAATTAATGAGTAGAAAGAAAAGAAACTAAAAGAGAGACGGACAGAATGAAAAGGAAGGACAAAGACAGAAAGAAAGAAAGAACAGAGGAAAAAGAAAGGAGAAATGGTAGAGAAAGCATGAATAGAAAACAGTGGTATGTGAAAAATTAAGGGGACTCATTAAATTAATGAGTAGAAAGAAAAGAAACTAAAAGAGAGACGGACAGAATGAAAAGGAAGGACAAAGACAGAAAGAAAGAAAGAACAGAGGAAAAAGAAAGGAGAAATGGTAGAGAAAGCATGAATAGAAAACAGTGGTATGTGAAAAATTAAGGGGACGAAAGAAAGGAGGATATGGAGGATAGGGAAAAAAAGAATAAGAAAATTGAAGCGTGAAGGAAATGAATGTCAAATGGAGGAAAGAAAGGATTAAGAAAAAGAATAAATTGAGGAATGAACAGAAAAAAGAGAATAGACGTAAACAAAAGAGATGAAAATGAAAGAAATAAAGGTTGGACAGTTGTGAAAGAAAGATAGAGGGGAAGAACGAAAGGAAAAGATAGGATGATGGAAAAATAAAAGTTGGAGGAAAGAAAGAAGGGATGATGTATATTTATTGTAAAAACTGTGTTTGGTCTTGATTGTGTAAGTAAACGTGTGTGAGGAGAGATACAAAGTGTTGTGTTTATTAAAAATTCATCTCTGAACGAGCATGTGTGTGTGTGTGCGTGTGTGTTTATGATGAATCTTGTTCTACGTTTCTTTTTTAAATGAAATATTCACGCCCTGAGTGACTTTCTGTAAATAAGGGGACGAGTGTAAAATCACAATATCACCCAGTGTGTGTGTTTTTTTCTGCCTCAGGCTTCAGCCGCTGAAGTTTCATAACCTTGTCCAGCGCAGTGCCTGTTTGTGGAAATTAATTTTGCGTTTCCGTTTGTGTTTCTCTTTCTCGATGAGGAATTTGAAAAGATTTCACTTGCAGATTTGGATGTTAATTAACGCCGCCTTGGCTTTTATGAGGCTTGTGTCAAACTTCTGCCTGCCAGACAGATTTTTCAGGTCGTTTAAGCGATGTTCATGCTCAGAGTGAATTATAGTTCTGTTTGTTCACTGAAGAAATCTGAGTCTGTGATACAGCAGCTACACAACAACATGACACGATACAGCAACAACATGACACGATACAGCAACAACATGACACGATACAGCAACAACATGACACTGTACATGACGAGCAAGAACATGACACTATACAGCAACATGACACCATACAGCAGCTGCACAACAACTTGACACGATACAGCAGCTACACAACAACATGACACGATGCAGCAGCAACACGACACTATACATGACGCTATAGAACAACAACATGACACTATACAGCAACATGACCTGATACAGCAGCTACACAGCAACATGACACGATACAGCAACAACATGACATTATACAGCGACATGACACTATATAGCAACATGACACTATATAGCAACAACATGACACGATACAGCAGCTACACAGCAACATGACACGATACAGCAACAACATGACATTATACAGCGACATGACACTATATAGCAACATGACACTATATAGCAACAACATGACACGATACAGCAGCTACACAACAACATGACATGATACAGCAGCTACACAACAACCTGACACGATACAGCAGCTACACAACAACATGACACGATACAGCAGCTACACAACAACATGACACGATACAGCAGCTACACAACAACATGACACGATACAGCAGCTACACAACAAAATGACACGATACAGCAGCTACACAACAACATGACACGATACAGCAGCTACACAACAACATGACACCACACAGCAGCTACACAACAACATGACACGATACAGCAGCTACACAACAACGACACCACACAGCAGCTACACAACAACATGACACGATACAGCAGCTACACAACAACATGACACGATACAGCAGCTACACAACAACATGACACGATACAGCAACTACACAACAACATGACACGATACAGTAACAACATGACACTATACAGCAGCTACACAACAACCTGACACGATGCAGCAACAACATGACACTATACAACAACATGACACGATACAGCAGCTACACAACAACATGACATGATACAGCAGCTACACAACAACATGACATGATACAGCAGCTACACAACAACATGACACGATGCAGCAACAACATGACACGATGCAGCAACATGACACGATGCAGCAACAACAGGACACGATGCAGCAACAGGACACTATACAGCAACAACATGACACTGTACATGACACTATACAGCAACAACATGACACTATACAGCAACAAGATGACACGATACAGCAGCTACACAACAATATGACACGATACAACAGCGACACAACAACATGACACGACACAGCAACAACATGACACTATACAACAACCTGACACGATACAGCAGCTACACAACATGACATGATACAGCAGCTACACAACAACATGACACGATGCAGCAACAACAGGACACTATACAGCAACAACATGACACTATACATGACACTATACAGCAACAACATGACCCTATACAGCAGCTATACAACAACATGACACGATACAACAACAAGACACGATACAGCAGCTACACAACAACATGACACGATACAGCAACATGACACTATACAGCAACAACATGGCACTATACATGACACTATACAGCAACAACATGACACTATACAGCAGCTACACAACAACATGACACGATACAGCAACAACATGACACTATACAACAACCTGACACGATACAGCAGCTACACAACAACATGACACGATACAGCAACATCATGACACTATACATGACACTATACAACAACATGACACTATACAGCAACATGACACAATAAAGCAGCTACATGACACGATACAGCAACAACATGACACTATACAGCAACAACATGACACAATACAGCAACAACATGACACAATACAGCAGCTACACAACAACGACACAATACAGCAGCTACACAACAACATAACACTATACATGACACTATACAGCAACATGACACTATGCAGCAAGATCATGACACTATACAGCAACAACATAACACCATACAGCAGCAACATGACACAATAAAGCAGCTACATGGCACTATACATGACACAATATAGCAACAACATGACCCTATACAGCAACAAGTTGACATGATACAGCAACTACACAACAACATGACACTAGAGCAACAACATGACACTATACAGCACACGATACAGCAACAACATGACACTATACAGCACACGATACAGCAACAACATGACACTATACAGCACACGATACAGCAACAACATGACACTATACAGCACACGATACAGCAACAACATGACACTATACAGCACACGATACAGCAACAACATGACACAATACAGCAACAACATGACACAATATAGCAGCTACACAATAACATGACACTATACAGCAACAACATAACACAATACAGCAGCTACACAACAATGACGCAATACAGCAGCTACACAACAACATGACACGATACAGCAGCTACACAACGACACCATACAGCAACTACACAACAACATGACACGATACAGCAGCTACACAACGACACCATACAGCAACTACACAACAACATGACACTAGAGCAACAACATGACACTATACAGCACATGATACAGCAACATGACACAATATAGCAGCTACACAATAACATGACACTATACAGCAACAGCATAACACAATACAGCAGCTACACAACAGCATGACATGATATGATACGGGATAATGTTTACAAATATGAAAGATGAAAATATATAAAGTAAAAATCCATCATTCAGAATTACAGCTTATGATGAACCTACAACTCTTGTGTGCATAAATAAGCACACCCCAGGTGTGATGTGTTCACTCGTCCACTCGGCATTAAGACATTTTTATTTCAAAGCAGGAAAGCATCGTTTTCAGCATCGCTTACTGATGCTTGTTAATCACTTACTGAGCTCCGGGAACACAATAAGACGCCAATGATGCACGGGATGAAGAGGAATAACACTGCGGCCTTGATTTCCCATGAAGCACATCATCATTTACTGGAGCACACACTCCACAGCAGTGAGGTGTCAGAGCTGGACAATAAGTCACAAGCATGCCATTATTGCGATATCAATATTGACCTTTACATACTGTACATAAAATCACTAATCGCTATGTTAGTCATCAGTGGAGTCAAGTTTACTGTTTCTTGCCATGGTTGCAATGGTGCCACCTAGCTAGTATGACTCAGCTTTGATCGTAGTTTCTTCAAAATTCACACAAAAAGTGAATATTAATATAATAAACAGGTGATGAGGCCCGCTTTTTTAAACTAAAGTTAATTTCAGAGATGTATCAAAGACACGAGAAAATTTCCATAAAGGACTCGTTATTTCCGTAAAAGACTTGTTATTTCTTTCATCATCACTTTAAATCTTTTTCTTTTTCCATCAATCCCCCCCCCCCCCCCTTCCTAGTTCTTTCATTCAGTTGTTTCATACCTTCACTCCCACTTGAATGGAAGAATGGAAGGACAAATTAAGAAAAGAATAAACAAAGGAAATTCTTTATTCTTTTCTTCTTTTTTCCTTCCATTGTTGCTTTCTTTTGCTTTCGTTTTCTCTTTCCATTTATTATTTCATTTATTTATCCTTAATTCTTTTTTTAATACCCTTTCTTTATACCCTTTCGTTATACCCTTTCTTTCTTTCTTTTTCTATCTTTCACCTACATTATTGTATTTGTTGTGTTAAATATCTGATTGTTTTTATGAAATATTATTAATATAATAATTAGGAGAATGCTGTATTGTGATTTTCACCACTAGAATAAAATTTTAAATTCATAAACCTTCTTCTTGTACTCCACACACTCCACTGTTAGAACTACAGCTTTACAGTATACATGCAAATAAGTGTGTGTGTGTGGTTTTATAGAAGACCGATACCCCTGTGTGTGTTAACAGCTTTAATTTATAACATGCAGAGCAAATAGAATAATCAGTGATCCTCAATCTGAAATTTCCCACTGTATAGTTTATTGAATAATCAAACACTATATAGATTCTCCTTTAAGATTGCTATAGTAACGACTTGTTCACAGGGACTTGTTCAGCATACGTCCCAAATGAACGGATTATAACATAACGTTTCTGTAACATAATGACTGCTCTGTAACATAAATATGTTTCTGTGACATAAGGACTGCTCTGTAACTATGGCTGCAAGAAAAGATTATTTGTTCATATTTAATGGTCTAGCAATCTGGATATACACAAGCTCCACTTTGTAAAGTTTACAGGTTACAGTCTTCTACTACATTTAATATAATATGCTCCCCTGCCTTAGAGGACTTAAGTCACCAGCTGTTTTCCGCTGTCACTTGACTATTACGCTTCCATCTAATGGAGACATAATGACGGTTCTGTTACATAATGACCGCTCTGTTACATAATGACCGCTCTGTTACATAATGACTGCTCTGTAACATAATGACCGCTCTGTTAGATAATGACCGCTCTGTTAAATAATGACCGCTCTGTTACATAATGACCGCTCTGTTACATAATGGCCGCTCTGTAACATAATGACCGCTCTGTAACATAATGACCGCTCTGTAACATAGCAATGGTTCTGTAACATAATGACCGCTCTGTAACATAATGACTGCTTTGTACCGTAATGACCGTTCGGTTAGATAATGACTGTTCTGTAAGATAATGACCGCTCTGTTAGATAATGACTGTTCTGTAACATAAAGACCGCTCTGTAACATAATGGTCGCTCTGTTAGATAAAGACCACCCTGTAACATAATGACTGCTCTGTAACATAATGACCCTGCTGTAACATGATAACGGTTCTGTAACAAAATGAATATTCTGTGACATAATGACAGTCTCTAACAAAATGACCGCTCTGTAGCATGATGACAGTTTTGTAAGATAATGACAGCTCCGTAACAAAATGAGCGCTTTGTAATAAAATGACGATTCTGTAACATAATGATGGTTCTGTACCATAATGTCTGCTCTGTTAGATATTGACGTTTCTATAAGATAATGACTGCTCTGAAAGATAATGACAGTTATGTAACATGATGGTATTTCAGTCCACTCTGGCATTTTTATTCACTTATATCTCCCCAAGACCCTTTTCTTTTAAAAAATATTAATTATAAAATAAACCAGATCGATTATGACTTCAGAAATGAACTCTGGGTTTATGTGCAGAATTTTTATGGCCGGGCCACGTTGTTTGTGTGTTCCTCATTAGCATGACGTTATTTTATCGGTGTGTGCGCACGCTGTGAGCTGAATCTTAATATGGGGTATTCTAGGGGATCAATGTGTGTGTGTGTGTTAGTTAATAGTTTTAATTTATTACATGCAGAATAAATGGAATAATCAAAGAGCTCTGATCCAAAACCGCAGGAGAGATAGAGAGAGAGAGAGAGAGAGAGGAAGAGGGAGGTGGAGAGAGAGGGAGAGAGGGAGCGAGAGGGGAAACGTTTGTACGGAAGGAAGAGGTTTCTTAGGCATGTCTATCATGTTCATCACTTAAGCTTCGTATCTGCTCCTCAGAAACAGTGAGCGAGAATGAAAATAAGAAAGAATTGATACAGAAATGTTTTAAACGAGATGATAAACGACTTGTGTAAAAAGTTTAAATAAATGATAAGAAATCAAGGAACAATGGGAAAGGCAGGAAAGAGAAATAAGATAGGAAGAAGAAAGAGCAAAGGAAGTAAGCAAGCAAGAAAGAAAAGGAGAATAGATAAATAGAAAGATAAAGAAAGCAAGAAAGGAATGAAGAGAAAGAAAGAAAGACAAAAAAAAGATAATGAAGGAAGTAAGAGAAAGGAGGAGAGAGGAAACTGAAAAAAAGATGTAGCAGGGAAACAAAGACCCAGTGGAAATAGAAATAAAAGTTAGAAAAAAGAGGAGTACAAATGGAAAAGAAAGAAATGGTGGGATATAGAGGGACAGGCAGAGAAGGAGGAAGAGAGATAAAGAAAGAAAGAGAGTGGGAGAAAGGAGAAAGAAAGACGTATAGCAGAGTAGAGTGGTGTTTTGTAGAGAAACGCCCCATGGCATATTTTAAATATCTCTTTCTCTGACGCTCGGTTAGTTTTTATCGATGGTTGTTTTTCTGGGGGGTTTTAATGATTAGTTATTAGCTCATTCATCATGCTAATTTACAACAAATCCATTAAAAAGTTGCTGTTTTTTTGCAGATAATTTCAGACGTCACATTTGAATGATAGAACGCGGCGCACTCTCACCTCACACAGAGTCATGTCACTTTAATGAGATTTTAATGAGTTATTAATTGCGGATGTCGTGACATGATGTCATTAGCGTCGCTACTGAACTCCGTGATGGTGCAGATGCGTGTTCATTAGAGGAACAAATTCTCAACTGGACTGACTTTAACTTTACTTTTGTTTATTATTTCGTGACGTCTGTAATAAACACCTGTACGTCCTCCCAGATGTTTCCATAATTCTCTTCAACTCAGTTTCATGTGACCTTCAGATCCAGTTTGTGTAGCTTATTAATTATTCCACTGATACTCTGGACTGACCAAAGAGTTTAAAACAAGCTGTTTATCGCCTACACACTCATCGTGTTTTATTCACCTGTGCACTAGTGACGAACTGTAAACCACAGACACCGGACACCAGGCATGTATACGCTCCAAAACATCATTAACTCTCACAATATGCAGCTGTTTATCGCAGGATGGAAGGATGATAGAAAGAACTAAAGCAAAAAAGGAAGGAATATAGAATGAAAGAACTAGAGAAAGAAAGAAATATGGAATGAAAGAACTAAAGAAATGAAGGAAGGAATTTGGAATGAAAGAACAAAAGGAAGGAATATGGAATGAAAGAATGGAAGGAATATAGAATGAAAGAATTAAAGAAAGAAAGGAAGGAATATAGAATGAAATAATGGAAGGAATAAAGAATGAAAGAATGGAAGGAATGTAGAATGAAAGAATGTAAGGAATATAGAATGAAAGAATTAAAGAAAGAAAGGAAGGAATATAGAATGAAATAATGGAAGGAATATAGAATGAAATAATGGAAGGAATATAGAATGAAATAATGGAAGGAATATAGAATGAAAGAATGGAAGGAATGTAGAATGAAAGAATGGAAGGAATATAGAATGAAAGAATGGAAGGAATATAGAATGAAAGAATGGAAGGAATATAGAATGAAAGAATGGAAGGAATATAGAATGAAAGAATTAAAGAAAGAATGGAAGGAATATAGAATGAAATAATGGAAGGAATATAGAATGAAATAATGGAAGGAATATAGAATGAAATAATGGAAGGAATATAGAATGAAAGAATGGAAGGAATGTAGAATGAAAGAATGGAAGGAATATAGAATGAAATAATGGAAGGAATATAGAATGAAAGAATGGAAGGAATATAGAATGAAAGAATGGAAGGAATATAGAATGAAAGAATGGAAGGAATATAGAATGAAATAATGGAAGGACAGAATTAAAGAAAGAATGGAAGGAATATAGAATGAAAGAAAAAAAGAAAGATTGGAAGGAATATAGAATGAAATAATGGAAGGAATAAAGAATGAAAGAATGGAAGGAATGTAGAATGAAAGAATGTAAGGAATATAGAATGAAAGAATTAAAGAAAGAAAGGAAGGAATATAGAATGAAATAATGGAAGGAATATAGAATGAAATAATGGAAGGAATATAGAATGAAATAATGGAAGGAATATAGAATGAAAGAATGGAAGGAATGTAGAATGAAAGAATGGAAGGAATATAGAATGAAAGAATGGAAGGAATATAGAATGAAAGAATGGAAGGAATGTAGAATGAAAGAATGGAAGGAATATAGAATGAAAGAATGGAAGGAATATAGAATGAAAGAATTAAAGAATGGAAGGAATATAGAATGAAATAATGGAAGGAATATAGAATGAAATAATGGAAGGAATATAGAATGAAAGAATGGAAGGAATGTAGAATGAAAGAATGGAAGGAATATAGAATGAAATAATGGAAGGAATATAGAATGAAAGAATGGAAGGAATATAGAATGAAATAATGGAAGGACAGAATTAAAGAAAGAATGGAAGGAATATAGAATGAAAGAAAAAAAGAAAGATTGGAAGGAATATAGAATGAAATAATGGAAGGAATAAAGAATGAAAGAACCAAGTAAAGAAAGTAGTAGTAGTAAGGGAAGAATGAAAACTAGAGAATTAAGTCAAGAAAAGAAGAAGAACTACAGAAAGAAGGAAGTTAGAACTAAAATAAGGAAAGACAGAAATTGAATAACTAAATAAAGGAATGAAGAAATACAAAGGGAATTAAAGCACGAATGACATAAGAACAAAAAAAAGAAATAAAGAAAGGGACACAGGAAAAAGAAAATGTATAAATAAAAGAAAAAACATCAGGAATGGAATTTGAAATTGAAGAAGGACGAGATGGTGAAAGAAGAAAAGCGCGGGACATGTCTGAAATTCTTGGTGCTGATTGGCTAAAACGTACATCGGACTTTTTTTTCCTGGAAGTTCATTAGATAAGTGTGTAGCGTTAGCTGGTTAGGTGATTAACTAGCTGGTTGTTTCATTTGATCTAGAAATGTCAAATTAGATTTATGTTGCTATTTGTATACTGTGTATGTATGTTTTAATGACACGATGTGTTTTGGGTGTTGAGGGCACATCTGTGCCGCAGTGTGTGTGTGTGTGAGAGAGAGAGAGAGAGAGAGAGAGAGAGAGTTGCGATGCTGAGAGTGCTGTTCAGATAAACGAGCCTCTTCTCTGCTCCTGAGCGCTCGTAAAGCGACTATAAACCTAAAACACACAGCGATGTGATGACGTGCCAAATGGACCATAATGGTTTTAAAATGCTTAGTGATGTGCTGCTGCTGTCAGAACAGCCACCACCCTTGTGTGTGTGTGTGTGTGTGTGTGTGTGTGGGTGATTTGCTTTGGTGAAAGTTTTTCTTTTGCAGGTTTAGCAGTTAGATCAAGGTTTTCCATCTTTGTTTTCTGGAGCAATACCGCCGTGGCAACAGTAGCTGTCAATCAAACTGCTGAGCACTCCCTCTGAAAACTCTATATTGTGTGTGTGTGTGTGAGATCGATCTTTACTTTTTTTTTTTAATAACAATGAACATTGAAAGTTATTGACTAGTTAATGATTGTTTGTACTGTTTTATTGTGTTTTTTTTTTTACTCAATTATCTCTCATTTTACTTTTTTCTTTCTTTATTGCTTACTGTTTATTTTAGATTTTTATAACACATAAAAGCTCACGATTATTTTAGTTGTTTATTTTTATTTTATAATTTTTATAGTGAGTAAAAGCTTATGATTTTTTAATGACTTTGTTTTATTATTTTTATTGGATTTTTTTTATGAGCTAAAGCTCACGATTTTCCTTTTTGTGCTCAGGTATATATTTTTCATTTTATTTTTCATTATTTTCTAAAAATGAGTAACAACTTGTATGTTGTGTGTCTTGATGTACTTTTTCCACTTTAAATTAAATTCTGTTAAATATATTTTATTTGTAATGACTTCTAATTGGAGTTTTTGCTTTTATGGATTTGTTGTTTGTTCATTTATTTATTTATCGTCGCAAGTTATTCATGTCTCTCTCTCTCTCTCTCTGTAGATGAAGACAGTGAGCGTTGCACTGGTTCTCTGCCTGAACGTTGGAGTCGACCCTCCGGACGTGGTGAAGACATCGCCCTGTGCCAGACTGGAGTGCTGGATAGGTAACATCCTTTCCATTCATCCCTCCATCTATCTGTCCTTCCCTCATCCCATCCCTCCTCTTTTTTCCTCATCACCTTTATATGCTTTTCAGTCCAATACATCCATCAATCCATCCATTAACTATTTCATTGCTGAAAGCCCTAAAGCCCCTCACTTTTTGTTTCTTCACCTCTATTTCTCCATCCATCCATCCTTCCAGCCATCGACTGTTGAGTAACATTGATTGTCCAGTTTGCCTGGTGGTCTGTACACTGATTTTACAAATTAGGTTTGTCTGTCACTCCATCATTATATCGATCTGTCACTCTGTTCATCACTCCTTTTATTATTCGTTTTCTTTATCTGCTCTATCTGTCCATCCATCTGTTCATTACTCTATGCATCCAACCATCCATTATTTGATATCCGTCTTATAAACCATCTGTTGTTCTAGTCACCCACCGTTTTGTGTATCCATCCTTCCATCCATTATCTAATATCCATCTTATAAATGATCTGTTACCCCTTCCATCTATCCATCCATCCATCCATCCACTCATCTATGAAAGCCTGAATCTGCCAGTCCCTTAACCTTTTTTTCCTCCCCATCCATCCGTCCATCCATCCATTCATCCATTCATACCCAGTGTTTGAAACAGTGTCTGAAAATATTGACTGATAACACTACAAAGCAAACTTTACAAAGCAGTTTTGTTTAATTTATTTCAGGTTACATTTACATTTACATTTATTCATTTAGCAGACGCTTTTATCCAAAGCGACTTACAAAAGAGGAAATACAAGCAAAGCGATATATCAAGCAGGGAGCAATACAACAACAAAGTAGTGCTACCATACAAGATTTTTTAATTGAGTTCTAGAAAAGCAAAGTGCATAGAGTAGAGGTGTAAGAGCCAGAGTCATTTTATTTCTTTATTTAAAAAAAAAAAATTAAGGTTAATTTGGGGTTGGCATTTTAGGGGTTGATTAGGTGTTCACAGAAGTGGGTCTTTAGCTGTTTTTTGAAGATGGTGAGAGATTCTGTGGTCCGGATTGAGGTTGTAAGTTCGTTCCACCACTGAGGAACAGTTAGTGTGAAGGTTCTGGAAAGGGACCTTGAGCCACGCTGAGTGGGAACTACTAAGTGTCGGTCGTTAACCGAACACAGATTGCGTGAGGGAACATAAGCCTTCGGGAGAGTGTTGTGGTAGGAGGGTGATGTTCCAGATAAGGTCTTGTACGTGAGCGTCAAGGCCTTGAATTTGTTACGGGCGGCTACAGGAAGCCAGTGGAGGGAGATGAAGAGGGGTGTGACATGGGTTCTCTTGGGCTGGTTGAATAATTTAAGGTTAATTTAAATAGCAAGTTTAATTCCATTTTTGCTTTAAAACAATTTTTACAACCCAGTCATTCCAGAAATGTAATGGCGTTATCAATATCAATATCCATGCTGACACTTATAATTAAAATGGCCCTACCTGCTCACTTTCAGGAAATACATTTTTAATGAATGTTTTCCATGAGCAGTTTATTACTATTTATTTTTTTTAAATAATTTTTTTCGGAAAGAGCACTAATAGAGTGTAATTTTATTTAATTTTTACAGATTTATTTGTTTATTCAGGAGCCGAGTTTGATATGTTTGTAGCGTTATTATTGCGAAACTTAATGACGTGCTAATTATCCTCTGAGGTCTCGCTGAGGTGATGCCAGCTGTCCGTCAAACTCCTAATTTCAGCACATAACTATTCATTTACATTTACAGCTTATGGCAGACGCCCTTATCCAGAGCAACTTACATTTATCTCATTTATACAACTGAGCGGTTGAGGGTTAAAGACCTTGGTCAAGGGTCCAGCAATGGCAGCTTGGGAGAGCTGGGATTTGAACTCACGACCGTACGATCAGTAATCCAACGTCTTAACCACCGAGTTACCACTGTCCCCTATTCGTAATGTATTTCATAATGTGATTGATGCTGATGGATTTTTCTGTATAATGTGCATGTATTTATAATGTGTATAATGTGCATATATTTTTGTGTCATGTCCAGATCCTCTCTCGATGAGTCCACAGAAGGCTCTGGAGACGATCGGGGCCAACCTGCAGAAACAGTATGAGAACTGGCAACCCAGGGTGAGTCCTGCTGGTGTTAAAAGCTCAATATTAAAATAATGTCTATATATGTCAAAATGAAACATATTGAATTGAAATAAATACTAAAATCCTTGTGGGGGAAATGATTAAAATGAATAAATAATAATAAAGGATAAGTAAATAAGTATAAATATATATACAATACAAAACGTATTAAAATGTGAATCCAGGCTGAGCTTTTTTTAACTTGTACATTTTAAATAAATAATTCCAATAATAACTTTTATTTTCGAATTAAATAAAAGGTAAAAAAAAAAGATGATTTAAAATAAATAAGCAGCCAGATTACAGCAGTGCTCTTCATGACGCACTTAAAATATATTCAGTGATTGATGAACGTTTCACTTTATTGCACAGTTAAGTGCAAAAGTTTGTGCACCCATTTAGTGTGTTTGGTTTCACAGATGTTCCATCACATTTATTTAACAAGTCAGAGCCCTCTGTCCTGAAGACTTTCCGTGGTGGAAAACTTCAATTTGACCCGAACCGGGTTTTACTGGATCGGGCCCGATTCAAGTTGAATTAGTGCTGAATTGCTGAACCCAATTGCATCAGCGCTGAACGGAATCTCATTGTTATTGAACCGATCTCATTGTTGCTGAAATGAATTGCACACTTATTGAACCGAATCGTGGCAGAGTCATTCTGAAACGAGTCATTTTGGCACTGAACTGAATCGTATCGATGCTGAATCAGGTTCTTACCAAATTATATTGCGTCTGAAACGAATTGTAGCGGCACTGAAACGAATCATAGTAGCAGCAATGAACGGATTGTATCAGCGCTGAATCAAATTGTATTTTTGCTGAACCAAATCACAGCAGCACTGATCTGAATCTTATTGCTGCTGAACTGAATCATATATGTGCTGAACTGAATCATATATGTGCTGAACTGAATCATATCTGTGCTGAAGTGAATCATATCTGTCCTGAACTGAATCATATCCGCGCTGGATATATAAATTCAGGATGTAGATTTTATATGTAGATTATAGATATATATATTTTATATCTACATCTATATCCTTAATTTAAATATTTCTGTAAAGCCACTTTGGGACAATGTCCATTGTTAAAAGCGCTATACAAATAAAACTGAATCGAACTGAATTTCATTTAACTGAATCATATTGTTGCTGTTGTACTGCATCTGAGCTGCTACACACACACACACACCCCTGCAATCTCATGAGACAGGCTTGTTTTGCTAAACTCATTGTACATCGACATTCTCTCTCTCTCTCTCTCTCTCTCTCTCTCTCTCTCTCCACCTCTCCACTTTTTCCCTCATTACCTTCTTGTGTACCAGCTGCTTGTCTGACATTTTCACTATTTTTTTTCTTTTGATTGTATTTTGCTCCAGCGTTTGATCCTCCTGCACGTGCAGCGCATTTTTTCACAAAACATGCGCTTTTTTCTTTGTTGGGAATAAGTGAGAAGCTGACATTATACTGATGATGTTTATTTAGTTTTTTTTTCACCCAGCATGAATGCAATGAGTTTGTAATTTAATAAATTCCAAATTTATATTTATATTTGTAAATCTGCAGCTGTCATCGTTATAGATGTTGTGAGCCAGGTGGGTGCGTGAAGTTATGAGGGGGCGAGGCTTAAACTATAAATGTTTTTGTAAAACTGTTCATCCGAACATCCAAGAATGTGCACGTAAAGTACGAAGTGTGTGATAATCTGTAAAAAGCTTTTATGAGAACTGCACACTGTTGAAAGTTCGTTAATTCTCTCTCTGGGGGAAGGTTTAAAGGTTTTCTGTAGAACTCTACAAAAGAGTGTTACCCAACCTGAAAGGGTTCCAAATAGAACCCTTTTAGAAAGCGAAGAACCCTTTATTATCCAATGACCGAAACTGAAGGACCCTTGAAGATCCCATGGATCCCTTGAAGACTGCCAGGTACCAGGATAATTAACCTCCTGACTGGTTCTACATATTCATAAGAATTGGGTAATTAAGGATTATGACATTCCAGAAAGGGTTCTGTAAGGGCTCATTAGAGAATTAAGGTTCTTTAAGGGTTATTTAAGGGTTTTATTGTAAAATTAAGGGTTTTAGCTTCAAAAAAGGGTTCTTCAAGGGTTCAATGGATAATTAAATGCCATTAGCTTCCAAAAATATTCTAACGGGTTGATTGGATAATTAAGGGGTGTTCTTTTGAAGGGTTCTGTCTTGTAGGCGTGTCTCAGTATTGTGGGTGTGTCTTTGTTTTGTGGGCCTGACTCAGTCTGGTGGCCGTGTCTGTGTCTTGCAGGCATGTCTCTTGTTATGGGCGGAGCTCAGTGTTGTGGGCGTGTCTATCTATTGTGTGTGTGTCTCTGTCTTGTGTGCATTTCTCTGTCTTGCGGGCATGTCACTTGTTGTTGGCGTGTCGCTTCTTGTGGGCATGTCTCTGTCTTGTGGGGGTGTCTCAGTGTTGCGGGTGTATCTCTGTGTTGCAGGCGTGTCTCTTCTTGCAGGTATGTCTCAGTGTTGTGGGCGTGTCTCTTTGTTGTAGGGGTGTGTTGATGTTATGGGCGTGTGTCTGTCTTGTGGGCATGTCTCTTCCTGTGGATGTGTCTCTGTTGTGGCTAGAGTCCAGGTTTTTGAGGTGAGAATAAAAGCAGTAGTAGCTCTGCATGTAACTGTTTCACTGTTTATAAACAGGAACAGAACAATACACTGTTTCTTTATTATAAGGTTCTTCTCTCAGAAAACATTTGTGTAGAAAAACCGCGGCACTGAATGTTGAGGTAATAATGGCGTTAAATACGGGACATTGTTTTGGCTCTTGGTGGACAGTTTGCTACAAATCGCAGTAATAAATAGTTTAAAATCTCATCCAGCTTTCAGGAAAAAAACAACAGATTTACCGTGAATTATTTATCAGACGCTTTTAAAGTGACTTACAGCTGAGACGCAAATCAAACCCAGACACACAGATGAACAGACGAGGGTTTAACACTGTCTGAAGATGCTGGGATTTAAACTCACAACGTTCCGGTTCAGTAGTGCAGACTGCGGAAAATTGTAAAAAATCCACTGGAGAAAAAAGTGATGCAGATATTGTTATTATTATTATTATTATTATTATTATTATTATTAAATAAACAGAGTGAACATTTTGTCGTTCTTAGCTTGGGTTATTGTCAGGAATAAAAAGGACACTGCGGCAGTTTTCATGGGTGCGCACACACATACACAGACACACACACACACACACACAGATGCAGCAGGTGGGAACTGGTGCACTTTTCAGAAACACATTAGGCCGTTAAAAGCCCCTTGGCCCGAATCGTTTCTTTTTTTTTCTTCTTCACTGGTGGAATAGTTTATATGAATTATTAATAATCTCAGTTGTGCTGTTATATTTCACTGATCAGAGCTCAGAGTTTAATCCCTCGCTTCAGCACTTGAGGGGGGGGGGGGTTGAGGGGGGGGGGGGTTGGGGTAGGAGATTGTGGAAGATAGAATGATTAGAATGAGAGAGAATCAAGGAGAATAAGAAAAAAATAAGAGGGGAAAAGAAAGGAAGAATAAGAGGAGAGCGAAGCAAAAGAGATAGAAAGAGAAATAACAGAATGATAGTGAATGAAAGAGAGGAAGATCGAGCAAGAGAGAAACAAAATGGAGAATGAGAGGGACAGGAGAGAGAGAAACTGAAGGACAGAAGGAGAGTGAAAGGAGGAACGAAGGAGAGGGCTGGAGAAAAAGTGACAGAGGAAGGATAGTGAACGAGGGAAAGGAAGCCTTGAAAGAAGGAGCATAAGAGCTGGAGTGAAGAAGAAGGAGAAAAAGATGTGTGGAGAAAAAGAAAGATGAGAAAGAACTTGAGAGAGAAAATAAGACCTAGAGAAAGAATGAGCAAGACAAGGTAGAGAGACTAAAAGAGAGATGAAAGGAGAGAGCAAAAGGAGGTCTGAAAAAAGGGAGGAAGAGTGATGGAGGAAGGATAAAGAATAAGGGAGAGGAATATCATAAGAGGAAAGGAAATGGAGAAAGAAATAAAGGAAAAGAGAGAAAAAGCATGAAGGAGAGGGAGACATGGAGAAAAATGAGAGGAGAGAAAAACTGAACGAGTGTGGGAGGAGCAAGAGAACAGAGGGAATGAAAGAAAGTACACTGACTGAGGTAGAGGGAGAGAGAATGAGAAAGATGAATGAGGTGATGGAGTGAATAAGGAGAAGAGAGAGAGCAAAGAGACGGAGGACAGTGAATTAGGGAGAGCGACCGAATGAATGGTTTTATAGAACAAATAGAAGAATCAAAATACTGTAATAAATAAATAAAATAATAAAAGTAAAACAATTAAATGAAAGTCCATGAATGAATAAAATAAATAACGGGAAGTAAAAGTAAATACATTTTGAATAAGAATAAAATGAAAACAAAAATACATACCTATAAAAAAAAAAAATCGCCAAAATAATAAATATATAAATGAATAGAAATTAAAGAAAATTTCTAAGCAGAAAAGAATGAATGAAAAAATTCTAAATATAACAAACATATGCACTTAAAAAAAATAAAACAACCAATAAGGCCTTACGATTATAGATTCAGAGGAAATATCTGAGAGTTTTGATGCTGGAGTTTCTGGCTTCCAGAATGATTTATTTATATACTGTATTAACAAAAAGTCTGCTTGTGATCAAATTTTGCGTTTTTAACGGTGTGAATTTTTCTTTTTTAATTTAACATTTGCACGGGAAAACTGTGAAAAAATGAAAAATAGACAGAAAACAGAAAGCTGTTATTGGGACATTTTACAGGAACTGACTACAGCTTTAGCCTTGTGAAAGCTGTGCTGATTAGCAAAACAGACACACAAGCACACACACACACTCATGTCCCTATTGACTCGTAGCCCTCGTTGTAAATTTAATGCACCCGTTTGAGGACCTCACTAATTGTAACAGATCGATGATGATTATATCCTCACGTGTTTTAACTCTCTCTCTGTCTCGCTCGCGCTCTCGTTCTCATGCCCTCATTCACTACTTCCAGTTAACTCGCTGATACACACCACAGAAAACACCCATCCGTCAATCCCCTAGGACTCTGCTGATTGGTCGGTTCCGCTCAGCGCTGGATGTGCACCTCTCCCTCCCATTGATTTCCGTTCAGAAACCTTTTATCGCTCGACTGCGCCCGATTATCACGTGCACTGACTTTCCGTTTGCATGTGAGCTTGTTAGAGCGCGATCCATCACTAATGGCTCGGCCCTGCGAGTGTTCTTAATCAGACTCGGGACAGGAAATCGACAGATCAGACCGAGAATCAAACTGTGACTGTGTTCTTTTCTTTTCCGTCTTTAACGATTATATCACTAGTTTTAACAAGAGGGTGCGTTTCTTCTTTTTTCTTTTCAGCGGAAGAGAAATGTTATGTTCTCTAATTCACTCATCAACGATTGGACGTGACCAAATTATGATTTTCGCAGAAATTAAGGCAAAATCAACAAACTTCGCAGTATTCGGAGGGAAATTGGGACACAACATGGCAGACAAATCCTGATGCTCTGACACAATGTCATATCGGGATCAATTCAAACACTATGGTAAAAATTTTAGGCAAGTCATGTCACCACGAGTAAACTGATGATTTTACAGAATATGAGGCGGTTTAGGAGGGAAAAAACAAATCTGAAGCGGTTGTAGAGGCAAGGTGTGATGTAGGATGTAGGATGGAGGGAAAGTTCAGGAGGATGTGAGAGGAAGCAGGACAAGAAGATCGAATAAGTAGGATGGTGGAAGCTTTTCATTTCCTGCTTTATCTGCTGCGGGGAAGGGGTGAGATACATGCTGCTGTCTTTCCTGAGCCGGGTGCCAGAAAATCAGCCCACACACACACACACGTATGCACACACATGCCGCAGTACTGTTTAAGACATTTAGCAAACAAATATGAATAAGTGGATCATTTGGATTAAGCAGGTTTGCGTTAATTGGATTGAGGATGGATAAAGTGGAGGATAACGGATCGGCGTCTTTTCTCTAAACGCAGCAGGCGATCCGGAGTCTCGCCGTCGAGCACAAAACGCACCGTCTCTAATGATCGATTCGTCATATTTTGGTCCAAGCCTCTAAAAGAAACAAATTTTTTTAACCCATTCATTATCCTGCTGTTCTTTTAAACAGTGAATAGATGAGTACAAGATGATGACATCATCATTACAAGAAACACACTCTCTATAAAAAGATCTAGTAACATCAGGTGATTAAATTCTTGATTCTGATTGGTCAGTTTCATATGAATGCGCTCATTCTAATACTTTTCATTTCTATCGTTCACGTAAACAGATGAAAAAAATCGCTGACGTCGCAAGTTTGGCAAGCAAAACGAGACGTTTATTTGTTTAGATTTATGGAAGGCGTTTCCGGTGTCAGAGGTAAAGCTGTAACTGTTTCTGAACACACCGAGGTGTTTGTACACTTCGGTGTCTCGGTAACATCGCGACAAGCCACGTTGAATTTTTTTTTATGTCTTATTAACTTCACGAAATGGAAATAAAAAAGAGGCTGGTGAGGGAGTGAGGGTTTATAGCTGCTATAACGTAAAGTGAGAATCAGTTAAATGGATAAGTATTCAAATGAAATGAATGTTTGTAATCGTTGGCAAATTGCTGTGGAGTGGTGTAAAAAAAAAAGACGAGGAGTTATAGTTTCTCTGTTTCATCACGGCACCGTGCCTTTGATTATTTTCCAATAACAGCGCCACACACACTGTTTTCCCCCTTACATATCATTTTTATAATCCTTTCGCTATTAAAATAACTATGATTTCCTCTTCGTGTTCAGGACCTTGTGTTGTTTTGGGGGGTTTTTTGGTGTAAATTTTGAAAGAATATTGCACGCATCCTTCATAGAGAGGAAAACTTGTGATGCCGTAAATCCTTGTACGCTGTACGGCTTCCACATTAACTTCCTAATTTGATATCGAAGCACTTTAGACTCTTCATGTCCTCGCTCTTCTCTTATTGACTGCGGTGCAGAGAATTTAAATTTTTGTTTAAAAAAACACAAACCAGAGTACTGATTTGGATTGAAATCCTGCAAGCTGACGTGCACAGAGAGCGAAATCTCTGACTGGTTTAATTCTTTGGCGAGTTCCTCCATGAGCAGCTTCAGGAGATTCTGTGAGGGTTTTTTCTTCTTTTTTGCACCAGGAGCAGGATGATTAAATGGAAAAGGACATGATGAGGATTTATTTCAAAGGAAGGAACCAGCATGGGATGAGGCCCAGCGTGAGCTGGGGAACATTTTAATATCCTGTTGCTTTCTCCATGACTTTATTATTTTTGGCCTGTTGGGTTTTTTTTGTGTGTTAAACGCAGTGAAAAATGTAATTGCTGAGCAGTAATTCAGAACAGTGCTGCCTTAAACCGTGAAGTAACTTTAACCGTCTCTTCTGTTCATCACGTAGCAAAGAACTGCAACTAGGAACTGATGAAGAAAAAAAGAAGTCGACGGTTACACCAGTTAAGATTAAATTACAGAGTTAAGAGATGATTACAATTCACGCCGTCACAAGAACCGTTTTTAACGTAACTTAACCCCGAAATTAGGCGTGGCTTCCTCAGTAAAATAAGAAAAAAAATACATTCATGCATTTTCTGGAAAAATTCAATTTGAGCTTCATACTGCCTGTGTATGTTTTTAACCAATCAGATCAGAGGAGCACACTGTGTGTGTTTTTAACCAATCAGATCAGATGATCACACTGTGTGTGTTTTTAACCAATCAAATGCACTAAGAAGTGTTCAGGAACAAGTTTCTCTCTCTCACTCTCTCTCTCTCTCTCTCTCTCTCTCTCTCTCTCTCTCTCACTCACTCTCATATAAAAATTTTAATCAAGTCCTTTTATGCAAGTCATTATTCACCGCCATGTACATGTTCCTCTTCAAGAAAAAAAAAGTGTGTACTGGAGGTTTGCCTGTTTAAACAGAGCTGTAGGCGTCTTTTATGTGCACTCTTTTTCTAGGGCACTAGCTTCAGAACAAAATGTTGTTTTTTTCTAATTAAAAAAAAAATTGCACCAACAATCAGAACATTAAAACCAGTGTAGGTTTCTCCGACCAATCAGAAGTCAGAGACTCTGATCTCTGCATGCATTTTCTGAGTGCGCACACACACACACACACACACACACACACACACACACACAAAAAGGTCACTCAGAAGTGATGATAGAGGGAAATTTCCCTGATAATTAAGGATTATGAAGAGAACAGGAGGGAATTTCTAATAATCTCTATCTTTCTTTCATCTCTCTCTCTCTCTTATGCTCTCTCTCACACCCTCTCTCTCTCTTCTCTCTCTCTTCTCTCTCTCTCTCTCTCTCTCTCTCTCTCTCATATAGTACTATGGACTCCATTAAGGCTGAGTAATTATTTGGTGCATTGAGCTCAGGATAAAGTTTTAGACAGACAGAGAGATGGAGGATGTTGGGCTCACTGTGGAGATGATAGAAAGAGCGAGAGAGGGATAAGGAGAGGGATAGAGGGATGATTAATAACTGATGACATTCTAAGCTGATCGTAAAATCTTTATTCTTTGCTGTGGTAGTAAAGATGACGCACATCTGACGGGTTTGATGTTCGAAACACTGGGAAGATGAAATGGTACATAGAGGTCATAATAGAACGGAGTGATGAATAGATTGGGGGATGGGTGGAGAAGCGAATAGATGGAGGTGCAGTGTGATTGATAGAGGGATGGGCCAGTGATGACTAGAGGGACGGACTGATGCACTGAGGGAATTACGAATGGAGGGATGTACAAACAAAGTGTTCACAATCACTTTAAGAGGAACGGATGGACAG
The DNA here is from genome assembly GCF_023375685.1 of Ictalurus furcatus. Taxonomy (NCBI): domain Eukaryota; kingdom Metazoa; phylum Chordata; class Actinopteri; order Siluriformes; family Ictaluridae; genus Ictalurus; species Ictalurus furcatus. The sequence goes on from NC_071266.1 coordinate 12,127,553, forward strand.
AGGGTTGGATGGAAGAATAGATGAAGCGATGAAGGGATAGATGGATAGAGCAGGGCACGGATTAAGTGATTGACTGATTAGACTGAAATAGACGTAGAGATGGATGGACAGATGGACGCGAGGATGGGATGGATGTAGACTGAGAGCCATAGCATGATTAAGGGATGGAGCAAGGAGGGATGGATAGACAGAGGGACGGATGCTGTTGGTTCTAATAAATAAATAAATAATAGCACTAACAATCAGAACATCAAAACCAGTGTGGGTTTCTCCGACCAATCAGAAGTCAGAGTCTCTGATCTCTGCATACGTTTTCTGAGTGTGCGCGTATACACACACACACACACGCACACACAAAAAGGTCACTCAGAAGTGATGATAGAGGGAAAATTAAGGATTATGAAGAGAACAGGAGGGAATTTCTAGTAAGCTCTATCTTTCTTTCATCTCTCTCTCTTACTCTCTTATGCGCTCTCTCACACACATTCACACTCTCATATTGTCCTATGGACTCCATTAACTCTGAGTAAGTAGATTGGATGGATTAAGGTATAAACAAGGGATGGATTGATGAAGAAATAGGCTAGAGCTGCCACAACTAATCGATAAAATCAATAATAATCGATTATGAAAATCATTGTCAATGAATCTTTTCATCGATTAGTTGGTCTGCGCGCAGCACTGGGTACATTTACTCGCTACATTACTAATTGTTCCGAAAATACGCATCAGAGAGTAAATACTTGCGTTGTGTCCCAAATGACATACTATATACTTACATTGCACTATGTTCTCTAACATCTAGTGTATGAATTTTAGAAGGTTGGTATTGTCTCAAATGGAACAAAGCGTTTTTTTTTTACTAACTGGAGGTATAAGTCGCTTCCTCGGCGATGGCACATGATGTCATACGCATGTAATGCGACGCTGCTAGCTTTAGCAGATACCCAGAGTCAATGAAAATACATTTCTTTAGTTTACTGTTTGTCAGCGTTACCTTTTATGCCCAACATGACCTCAGTCACCATCAGATGGAGGCGTAATCATCAAGTGACAGCGGGAAAAAGTGTGTGGTCGAAGTCCTCTAAGGCAGGGGTGCATTTTATATTAAATGTAGTATAGAAGACTGTAACCTGTAAACTTTACACAGCGGAGCTTGTGTAGCATGGCAGCACAACAGTGATGCACAAACACAAACTTCTGTTTATATCCAAAATGCTCCAATGTGTGCAAGGGGTTGGGAAAACTGGTGCAAATTGCTTAAGAGGTTCAGTTTAAATCAAGTTTATTGTGATCATATGCTGTATTTGTGTGCTTGCAGTGTCAATTCTGTTGTTTATTATAACGGCTGCGATCTGTAAGTGATCTATTAGCAACGAGGCCGCGTTACTCCTCACTAGCAGTGTAGACGCAGTGATAAACAGTGTAGCACAAGAAAGATCTGTAATGTCAAATTAAAACACTATGATCAAAGTAAACACAAGTAAAATAATATGTCTAAAGGCAGTGAGTAACAGAAACCACAAGGTGCAGTGAAAGTGAAATTTTATTATTAATTTAGGACTGTAGTTTAATTATAAGTGCTTTTTTTGTGCTTCCATATAATAAATAAAAATCTGTTTATTTGTGTATCTTTGTATGCGTGTGTGTGTGTATAATTGGACAAACAGTTATGTTAATGTAAAGTTTTAGTCTGAAGTTTAGATTAGTAACACTCAGTGTGTGGATTTTATTTTAAATAAACGGAAAATGGTACTGCAAGTTTGTCTTCTGCTCTCCATCCGATTATTCGAAGGAATAATCGGCCGATTAATCGATTATGAAAATAATCATTTGTTGCAGCCCTAAAATAGACAGAGGTGGATGGACGGATGAAGGGATGGATGAATGAACAGTTGACTGGGATGACGGTAGATTAAGAGGAATGGAAGCATTGTGGAATGGAGCAATGAATAGATAAATGAACTGTTGGACAGATGGATGGATGAGTGGATGAAAAATGATGCAGAATTGGTGAGGATAGATAAATAGACAGATAGATAAATAGAGCAGTACATGGAATGAGGGATGAACAGATGGATGGATGAATAGATGGGAAAGGACTGGACAGACGGCTGTACATACACCAATAACGTTGGATGAAAGGATGAGCTGTGGAATGGATGGAGAAAGATGAAGGGGGGATGGATGGATGAACAAGGAGTTGGTTATGGACAGATTTAGGGTTTGATGAATGGATTAAGAGATAGAGGGATGTGTCCATTGAAGCATCACTAAATCTAGTCCTAGAACAATGAGGGGATTTAGGGATAGCCTATCAGATAGGTAGACGGACGGACAGATGGAGGTGTACAGTTTATTTGAAGAACAGAAGACACCAATGAAAGCGGATTGTACCATTTCCCTCTGCAGTTTTTTTTACATCACATGCCATTGTGCTTCAAGTTGCACTGTTGTAAGTGACAGACGATGATGTCATTGTTTGTTTGTGTGTGTGTGTGTGAGGATGTGATGTGTGTGTGAGGATGAGAACGTGGTGCTTGTGTGTGTGTGAGATTGGTGGGTCTGACAGGTGTTGATTGGCAGCAGTGCGGTTTTTCCATCATCACCTCGGTGTCGAGAACAGGACCACGGCATGCGGTGTCGGAGTGGAGGCTGTTTATTTGGTGTACTGAGAATTTCAAAAATGAAAGATACCATCCTTCGTTAGCGTAGCGTGCTCAGTCAGCACCAGGGTTGTCACGGTTTCACATTTAGTTGCGGTGTTTGATCTGACATTAGCTCACCGACAGGATTTTCATGATTAGCCAATTAGTGTAAACGTTCCTATGAATGATTTACATGGTACAAGATTTTATAGAAATGTCATTCTCAAAAAGCTCTATTGGGATGGGGTTTGTTTCGCATGTGGATGTGAGGTAATGGTATTATTATCAGATTATCTCTGGGATTGTAGTCCTGTCTGATTGCGTCATTTTTACGTCGTATTTTACGGTCTATACAGTGAGCAAGAGAAATAACTCCAGGTCATATACAGTATATCCCGTCTGAATTGACATGTCGGTAAAGTTTGTGTTATATCCTGTTAGATGCTTTTTCTTCTGTACGAAGACGCTCCAGGAAGTGCTAGCCCTTTTCTCTTTTCTCTCCTCTACCAACCAACCCAAAAGTTTAAAATGCAGAACAATGAAACATAAACAATTTTTAAAAAGTTCTTTATTGAGTTCCTAGCACTGGTACAGCCTAGATATGTAATGGTCATGTGACCTACTATTGAACAACTTTGCGTGGCCATGTCTCCTACAGTAATAACATTCAAAACAATTTGTTCTTTTTCAAATGAGGTGTACAGTACACCTTACTTTTTAGTAACTTTTAGTTTGATGAGCATGCGTACATGGCGAAGATACGGCCATGACTGTGGTTTTGGGATTTTGGTGAGATTGAAATTTTATCAACAAAAAAAGTTCTCTATTTTGGTCTGGTTAGTCATTTAGACTAGACCCAATGTATAAATTTCATAAACATGTACGTTCGAGAATAATTATTTGCTTCAATAATCTGTCAGACTAGCAAACCACACCTCTCTAATCGCGAACCATAATTATACAGTCCTGATTTACCACCACAGTCTTCTTTTATTTGTTTTTTTTTTTTTTAATGGACTTATTTATAGCCACTTCAGGAGTATTTATAGAAAATTTACTGCACTTTCTCCATTTGGATCTTGTGCAAACCTCTGAAAAATGAAGCACAGTTGTGTTATTGGTTGACAATGAAAATTTCACAAAGAAATTTTAAACGGAACCAGAACTCTGAGACTACAAAACCATCTATCACCGTGAATTCTAGTGAAATAACATGACTGTGTCTTTGATCTAAGTGCCCTTAGATTTATGCTTTTGCGCCAAAAAAAAAAAAAACCCGACAACCTTGTTATTTTTTTGAAGACTATATTTTTTCCATGTTAATTAAATCAGAAAGCTGGTGTGAAGTTGTTTGGGCTCTTTCTGCTCTGTCCGCGGCAGCCTTTGCAGTTTATAGACTGTATTATTATTATTCTTTTTTTCTACCAAGCACTTAAGTCTCAAGGTCATTTCGGTAATGCATTTAGTGTCAGATTTTTTGAGGAAAGAAAGCTTCAATAGTGCGCTGTTCTCCAGACTTATTTATTTCTCACATCCCGGCTTCCTGTCTGCACTATTACAACGATAAATTCTTTCTGAAAAAAGGGAGATTTCATCTATCAAGGCCATAAAGTCGAGAACTTGCTACCATAAAAGCTGAGAGTTTCACAGAAGTGCAGAATTAGATAGAAACATAGAGATATTCAGTTCAATATTGAGGCAGTTCTATGTGACTTTTCTCACGTAGAATGCTCTAAATGCCTCTGAATATATGTGAAGTTTTACACATAAAAATACTCATTAAAAAGATAAACAAAACATTGAACTTTTCTGTTTAATTCAATATTATTGAAATTCAAAAATTATGATCATAGAATGGTCAGAATCAACCTTATTATTTATACTACCATACATTTTATATAACAGTTTAAAACAACACACTCCAAAAATAATATCTTGGCAAGTGTAATTATTTAAAATAGGCAAATGTTTCTAATATTTCACTTTGAGATTACAATAAAACATATATAAAACAATGAAGTCTATTCATTTTTGTTTTCTAATTTCAAGCTTGCATTTCTGTTTGTTATATTGTCACGTAATTTCACATATTTTAAGCATTTATTTCTTGAACAAGACAGCTTCAAGCTTGAAATTAGTAGAAATGTCTTTAAATGTGATTAATATTTTTTTATATTTGCTACATAATCTAATTTAATATTTTATATTTTTTCTACATGTTTTTATGCTTATTACTTATTTTTATCAGTGGTGACTGTAATAACCGTTAAAACCCTACAGTCAGGTCATATTCATATTATATATAATATTTGCTTCTGCAAAAACCTTTAAACGTCTCCTAAAAGGTCAACAGAAGTTTTCAATAAAATAACACTTTTTCAAGCTTGAAATGAGTAAAAAAAAATCTATAAATTTGATTAATATTTTTATATTTGCTGCCTAAAAATCTCATAATGAAATATTAGATGTATTTGTATATATTTAATATAGTTTTGTGCATATTTTAACTTTAAGATCTCTTTGTTAAAAGGCCACATTCAAGTTGTTTTTGTATTGTATATAAAGTTTCTTGCAAAGGTCGTCAAAATTCTCGTTAAAGTACTTGTTTAAAAAATCATACTCATAACACTATTAAACTATAAATATCTATATATAAAATGTAAATGATGATTGTATTTGTATTTTTTTATAAAAATCTATTTTTTTATATATATAAAAAAGTTATTCTTCCGAAAAGGTCCAACTTGTGTGATACTTTGAAATTTTATTAATATTTTTTCGTACATAGTAATCTCATAAAGAAATATTACATACATTCACATACATTTTTTAATATTTTTACCTTTTTTTTTTTTACTTTACTTTTTTGGCTACTATTTTTTATTGTATATTTTTTGCAGTCTAATTACAATAAGCTAAAATAACTGACATTGAACAATTGTAATAATTGTAAAATACCTACCTTCAGGTCTTTTTCTAATCATATATAATATTTTCTGCAAAAGCCTTTAAAAATTCACAGCATTCGTTTAAAAAAAAACAAAACATTACACTAATATCTTAACACCAGTTAAACTGTTGTATACAGGACCTAGCATATTTACACAACTATTGTATTTTTAAATATCAGCCTGTTTTCTACCTAAAAGGTCAAACTTGTGTGATATTTTCGCAGTCAATACGACTTAATATGTCATGCATAACGTTTAAGGCGTCCTCTGTATGCACTTCTGGCCTTTAACAGACTACCAGATGCTTCATCTCTGATATATAAGTCGAGTAAAATGTGTTTTTATCGACTGAATGTAGAAGCAAGAGGTCGTTTCTTTACTCTAGCATTGATCCGGTTTCAAATGAGATATCTGACATTCCACATGTTATTTTAACGCATTTGATTGGATCAGTACACAGACACACACACACACACGTAAATAGAGGACATACTATCACTGTGGTGATATTTTTGAACAGACGCATTTCTGTGTTCTCATTTATCACCACTCCATGTTCTATAAATAACTCTCAGTGTGTAAGCTAACACTCATCCGGACATGACACACAGTTCCTGTTCTTGACTCATGTTACAGTTCATCCTCTTTCCTAGCATTTTTCCCAAAAATTCTGTTTGGGATTTTTTACAATTTCTGGCTCTGTCCCACGTAGACTGGATTTTTTAACGACATTTTATTCATCAGGAAATGCGCATTATAAAACATAATAGCTATAAAATTGATCATATTAACTACATCTAAAAACTACCTCAGGAGGCCATTAATATAGCTAGTTGACAAGTACAGCTAATAATTTACCTTAGGAATTGTTACTAGCTACCTAACTTAATTACAGCTAAAGCAATTACCTCAAGCGGTTAGCTTAACTACAGCTAAAATTGCCTCAAGAAAAATTACCTCAAGAGGTTATTGCTAGCTGGCTAACTTAAATACAGCTAAAATTATGTAAGGAGGTTTTACTAACTAGCTAATTTAGTTAAGCAGCATCTTCTCCTGAAGACATGGGAGCCACATGTATAAAATGATTAAATCTTTGTTGTTATGCTATGGCTAATATTCATATCATAGCACACAGGTGTCAGCGTAGCAGTGGGACTATGTGACAATGCTTTATTAAATTCCAATATATGATTCCCGCAAGATTCCTTAACAAATGACAAAGCCAATGTGTTAAGCCAGTGTGCGTGTATGCATCTGAGAGAGAGAGCATCTTAGCAAACTTTATCCGCATTTCATACACAGCTCGAGGAGCAGCCGTCCTGCGGGAGGATTATATAATCATCTGCACATGAGGCGTGTACGTGTGTGAGACAATGAGACTAGAGGAGTGTGTGAAAGGACAGAGAGAGGGAGTGTGTGTGTGTATTAGTGTGCATTAGTGTGTAATAGTACATCATGTCTGTGTCTTAGTGAGTTGTGGAGTGTGTGTGTGTAGCTGCACACCAACTGACACAAGTCCTCTTCATTCTGCAGCCAGTTACATAACAGTAACACTTGCACTTAGCACTTAGTCACACACACACATTGTCCTGCTGCTATTGACACACACTGTGTGTGTGTGTGTGTGTGTGTGTGTGTTTGTAAGCAAGCAACAGACTGTAGTAAGATGTAGGGCAGTGTAGAGGCAGAGCCATCTCACCTCCTCTCCTGCTGTTAAACACACACATACTGAATATATAAATGTATATATATTTAAATAAGTGTGTGTGTGTGTGTGTGTGTGTGTGTGTGTGTGTATGTATGTATATATATATATATATATATATATATATATATATATATATATATATGCACACACAGAGTATGAACAAATTATTTTTATGTTTGGGCTTGCTAGTACGATTCACCTTCGGACATAGTGATATAACCAATGATGAAGCTACTTTCACTATATATATAAATATATATATATATATATATATATATATATATATATATATATATAATGTGTGTGTGTGCGTGTGTATATATGTATATGTATTTAGTTAAATTTGACTTTTTTGTTAGTGGGGAAAGTTCAAGTGTATACTGAAGCGTGGGGAATGCCGGAGTGTAAGGAATACTGAAGCGTGGGGAATGCCGGAGTGTAAGGAATACTAAAGCGTGGGGAATGCCGGAGTGTAAGGAATACTGAAGCGTGGGGAATGCCGGAGTGTAAGGAATACTGAAGCGTGGGGAATGCCGGAGTGTAAGGAATACTGAAGCGTGGGGAATGCCGGAGTGTAAGGAATACTGAAGCGTGGGGAATGCCGGAGTGTAAGGAATACTTAAGCGTGGGGAATGCCGGAGTGTAAGGAATACTGAAGCGTGGGGAATGCCGGAGTGTAAGGAATGTTGAAGCGTGGGGAATACCGGAGTGTAAGGAATACTGAAGTGTGGGGAATGCCGGAGTGTAAGGAATACTGAAGTGTGGGGAATGCCAGAGTGTACATGGCTCTCCCCACAGGAGTATCTCAAACCTTTTTCCCCCCACTGAGCTTACGAACAGAATCAACCCCTCTGGTAGCTTGTACATTTCAGCTCGGCCTTGTCCCAATCCTTCACTCTCTCTCTCTCTTGAACTCTTGCTCCTTGTTCACTCTCAGCTCCAGGGAAAAGAGTGTTAAAGCTATCATGCCATGTTACCATGGAAACCAGCAACTTTTTCTCACTCCCTCACATTAAACCCGGTGTGTGTGTGTCGTGATTTGACTCATCGACTATTGTATTTTTTTTTCTGTGAGAGATTTCTCAGCTTTTTCTGCAGTAATGTCACAGTAGGAAAGGTAAAGAAGATGCATTTTTTAAACAAAAAAGTCTTGAGAAAAAACATCCTGATGGTTACTGAATAAAGCTTATGTTATAAACAAGTCCTTTTTGCATTAAAAAGCCTTTGTTGAATAATTACATTTGTTTCAAATAGTGAGTTCATTCAATATGAAAATACTTTTTATTTATTTATTTATTTATTTATTTATTTATTTAAAAATACGGACAGATTTTTTTTTACCCAAATGCATAAATTTAATCAGGTGATAAAGGAGTAATTAACATTCTATTTCCCACTTACCTGCTGTTATTTTATACTGTTTTACAATGTTTTTTTTGTGTAAAAAACATTTCATTACTAGTTAGCTTACATAAACACAGCTAAACTTACCTTAGATATCTAACTTAAATACAGCAAAAATTAGCACAGGAGGTTATAAATAGCTAGCTAAGTTAAATACGATTAAAAAAAAAAAAACACCTCAAGAGGTTATTACTAGTTAGCTAACTTAAAGTGCACCTATTATGGATTTTCAAATATTTCCTTTCATATGTTATAGAGCTGTTTGTGAATGTAAAAACTCTGCAAAGTTTCAAAAATCAAAGTCGTTAGTAATTCCAGACTTGCTTCCTGTACTAACCTATGTAGGTTTGTAACAAAAAGCCCCGCCTCTGGTCTTCATCGGCTGCTCGCGAACAGACAGAGCTGAAACTCGTTATGGTAGTGGGCGTTTCCTTTTCGACACATGCTGACAGCGGTAGACCAATCACAACCGACTGGGACATCTGACCAATTAGAGCAGAGTATGCTGTCTGAAAGGAGGAGTTTAGAATGAATCCTTTAGAACGGATGATTTAACGAGTCATTTGTGACACTGGGGAGAAAAGGTAATGCTCCAATTTAAATTATGGGCACATTAAAATGTTTTTTGAACTTGGATGCATGTAAATCTATTTCATGAGACCTTTAAAACAAAATTAGGCACGTTTCAAAACCATAATAGGTGCGCTTTAAATAAAAATAAATAATTTTTAAAAAACATCTCAGAAGGTTATTGCTAGCTAGCTAAGTTAAATACAGCAAAAATGAACTCAGTGGGTGATTACTAGCTAGCTAACTTAAATACAGATAAAAATGACCTCACTGGGTGATTATTAGCTAGCTAACTTAAATACAGCTCAAAATTACCTCAGTAGGTTATTACCAGCTAGCTAACTATTCCATTATTTTATTATTATTTGTTTTGAGGTGTCAAGGGCATTAAGTGACATAGATGTAGATATCTGAAGCGTAACTTGCTCAAAATTTGTTGACGTAATTTAATTTCCAGTTCTGAAAAAAATAGTGATAGCGGTTTTATAAGTTTAAGCTTGAGCAATAAGGTAATAAAAATTTTTTTAAATATCGCACTAGATTTGCTACTTTTAATCTAGCAAACTCATCCATATGTTTAGCTAGATTGTTCATTTTAACGACATTTACTTAGCATGCTAGTTAGCGTTATTTTAGTTGTTAACATTCTACAGACACCCAGAGGTGTCGATACAGTCCTGTTCACTGTTTGAAGTAATGTTTTCGTTTGCGCTCATTACCGAGCACGAGTGCGTGTTCTTATTTTAAAAACGTTCTCCTTGCGTTGTCATGCAAGACTCGGGTGTTGGGTGAATCGATGAGGTCGTGTTAAAAACAGCCCGTATTAAAAAGCAGCGCTTGTCATAAAATTGAAATTGCACTTTTATACAGTCGTAAACGTTAGCAGTACCACTGTAATGTATTGCATAAAAGCAAATGTCAGACCTTCGTCATGAATATTTAATCTTTCGGCTTTCTTAAATTATTTACGCGTAACATAATGTCTTCCTGACGCTGGCGTATAGCCGGAGTTAACGTAAACGCCCTCTGTCTTCGTGCAGGAACAAAATTGAATACGAGCCCAGGGCTTCTTCGTCTTTCTGGAACATTCCGAGGAGATGACGAAGAACTCAGGAGGGAGAGATGCAAAAAAAAAAAGAAAGTGAGAGAAATGAGGGATTTTGTGAGGTGATACCTGCGAGAGAGAATCTGAGAGGGTGTGAAGTCTTTTGGGAGACTGCAGCTCTATGTAAAGCCTCTTCTCTCACACACACACACTACCTGAGGAAGTTATCTCCCCATCCATCCTCTCCTCTCGAATAACACATTCCCCACTCCAGCTCGTCTCATCCTGCTTGCTAATTTAATAACGTCTCCATTTAAGGTCCCGCTAATCTCATTCCTCCCTCGCTCCGATAGCACAGACCGAGACGTCCTTCATCTGGATTGGAACACAGCCGATAGTGTAACCCATTAGCGTAAGACGATAGCTTCTCCGTTATCTTCGTTGTTTAGGGATGAGTCGTGTTATAACAGAAGAAGTAATTGTTTCGTTTTGTTTAATCATGTTATGTGATCGTGGCTCAAGGGGTGGAGTTACATTTGTTTGGTTTGATCACGGATTTGATCACTATAAGCGTATACCTAGCATAAAATGATCTATTTACATTACACAGCATAATGTTTCTAGTTTGGTGGCACTGTGCGAAGATTGGCAAACGTAGGTCGCATAACTAATGTTAGGTGAATTAGTATTTTGTTTCATTAACAAGAACGCTTACTTGCACGTGCTATTATATTGTGTAAATTAACGTAGTGTTCTAAGGAGTGAAAAGAAAAGCTAATCGGATCAGATTAACATAAGCTCCGCCTCTCATTGATGTGTGGACTCCCTGTCACTAGGCATCATCACAACGGGTGTGGCGATTCTCTCTGTCGCTTTCCCCAGCCACCTCGACTTAAATTACACGTCTTTGTATTTAATAATTGTCACGTCTTTAGTAACTGATACGCTGCTATTTTCTTCGCTTGTGTTTTACGACATTCCAGGGCCGTGACGTAGTGAGTGGTAGCTTCAGCTAGCTATATCACTGTTTTAAAAAGATCTCTTACCACACGTTTATTAGTGATTGATTACCACTTCCTTACAGTGTTTTAACAGAATGACCAGAACAAAGCCCCGCCCTCTCGTTTTCTATTGGCTCACAGATTTAGCAGGTTCACGTAGATGAGCTCCTTAAAGAAGGCGGATTTTACGATTGATTTCCAGAGAGTTCATTAATGTTTTTGGAGGAAAAACCTACACATGTAGTTGAGTTTACAGCTAAATTGACAGCTAAGCCAGTAATAATCCGCTCTTAAGGTGTGATCGGTGACGATGCTAACATAAGCTAGATAGCTAAAGTTACCACAGGAGTCAGTCATGTTTTGGGAAAAAGAGTAATTTCTTCTCATCCTCTTTAGAAATTTTTTTTCCCCCCATTTTTTCGGAGTTTCTGAGGACGGATAGACAAACAACCGATTAAACACGAACAGAAAGTGAATCAACAAGTTGGTAAACTTATTCCATCGATTAGCATCCGGATGGTCTCGACCTTGTTCTCCTGCTGTCTCCATATGCATTATTCCACCATCATTGGGCCTACGAGAGAAAACACACACACACACACACACACACTCCCTTGCTAAGTGCTTCTGGAAGAACCCTCACACTTGTCTGCATGCGTTATTATCCTGGAGCTGTCTGTCTCTCTGACTTTACATATCGACACGTTTCTATTCTGAAATCTCCGGGAAAAAAAAGTCACACTTGCTACGTCACATCTAAACGTTTACACCATCACTTTATTCGCTTTATTTATATCGCAACAACTTTTCCACCCCCCCCCCCCCCCCCCCCACTGTGCATCTCTCCGTGTCTCCATCTGTCTTTCTTTCTGTCTCTATCCCTCGTTTAGTCTCCGGATGAACGTGGCTGACGGAGTTCGTCTCTCGTTCTCGTTAAAACCCGAGGTGCAGGTGTCCCGAATTTCGAGTGGTTGAAAGCGTGAGAGCGCTGTTGCTAGGCAATGTGAGGACGCCTCTTAAAAGAGACCTCCTTACGTTATTTCTCGTTACTTGATCACGATCCAATCAATAAGATTATTAAAGCTAACGTAATGCTGGATATTTTTTTCCTGTTTATTTCAAGCATTTATTTCTAGAAGAATCAATGAAAACACATTAGGAAAAAAAAAAGGTGTAGAATTAGGTTTTATAATTGATGTTTATCATTTTTTTTATAGTTGATTTATACGATTATTCACAATAATAACAGGATCTTTGGTTTGTCGTTCTGAGAGAACCCTTTAAGGTCCTATGTAGAACCCTAAGACAGAAGATTTTCTTTTTATATAGGGTTTAATTTAGGAAACAAAGAACCTTTGAGCATTAACACTATAAAGAAGCAGCTCAATTTCCGGATGTTTCCGTATTTGGAGATCTGCAGAACTTGGTAGGAACCACCAGTGCTCAGGTTCTAATGCGCTCAGACGTCCAGGTCCTGTCTGAGGAAGGACAGAACTGGAAAGATGATGAATGTAAAATGTTGTCATGCTGACCGGTAGCCGTTCCCTTCGGGTCAGCTGTTGGTGTGATTAGCGAGGTTGTGTAAGGTGTTATGTTCTCCTCCCGTCCACCAGGCGCGCTATAAGCAGAGTTTAGACCCCACAGTGGACGAGGTGAAGAAGCTGTGTACGTCTCTGAGGAGGAATGCTAAAGAGGAGCGTGTCCTGTTCCACTACAACGGACACGGTGTCCCCCGTCCCACCGTCAACGGAGAGATCTGGGTCTTTAACAAGGTACACACACAGAGACACACATGCACACTACACACACACACACACACACACACACACACCACACGCGCACTACACAGACACACGCACACTACACACACACACACACACCACACACACACTACACTACACAGACACACGCACACTACACACACACACACACCACACACACACTACACACACACACACGCACACTAAACACACACACCACACACACCACACACCCACACACAGACACACGCACACTACACACACACACACGCACACTACACACACAGACACACGCACACCACACGCACACTACACAGACACACGCACACTACACACACACACACAGACACACCACACGCACACTACACACACACACACACAGAGACACACGCACACCACACGCACACTACACAGACACACACACAGAGACACACGCACACCACACGCACACTACACAGACACACGCACACCACACACACACACACAGACACACACACACCACACGCACACTACACACACACACAGACACACGCACACTACACACACAGACACACATGCACACCACACGCACACTACACACACAGACACACGCACACTACTCACACACAGACACACGCACACTACACACACACACAGACACACGCACACTACACACACACACACAGACACACGCACACCACACACACACACACACACACACACACACACACACTACACACACAGACACATGCACACCACACGCACACCACACACACACACACACAGACATACGCACACTACTCACACACAGACACACGCACACTACACACACACACAGACACACGCACACTACTCACACACAGACACACGCACACTACACACACACACAGACACACGCACACTACTCACACACAGACACACGCACACCACACGCACACCACACACACACACGCACACTACACACACACACGCACACTACACACACACAGACATACACAGACACACGCACACCACACGCACACTACACAGACACACGCACACCTCACACACACCACACGCACACACTACACAGACACATGCACACCACTCGCACACCTCACACACACCACACGCACACCACACACACACTACACAGACACACGCACACCTCACACACACCACACGCACACCACACGCACACCACACGCACACCACACGCACACTACACACACGCACACCACACTACACAGACACGCGCACAGACACACAGACACACGCACACTACACACACACAAACACCACACGCACGCCATGCACACACCACACACACACGCGCACACTACACACACAGACACACGCACACCACACGCACACACAGACGCACAGACACCACACACACGCGCGCGCACACTACACACACACAGACACACGCACTACACACACACAGACACACGCACACCACACACAGACACACGCACACCACACACGCGCACACAAACGCACACACTACACACACACAGACACACGCATACCACACACACGCGCACACTACACACACACACACAGACACACGCATACCACACTCACACCACACGCACACTACACACACACACACAGACACACGCACACCACAAACACGTGCGCACATTACACACAGACGCACGCACACTAAACACACCACACGCACACTACACACACACACGCACTCTACACACGCACACTACACACACACACGCATACCACACACACACAAGCACACTACACACACACACAGACACACACGCACACTACACACATACACACACTACACACACACATCACATACACACACACACGCACACTACACACACACGCACACGCATACACACACACACTGCACACACATATACACATGCATACACACACACACAGACAATGTTCAGTAACTGTATTAAACATCTCCCTCAGTGAATATAAGAAATTATGAGTAATTCAGAGAAAAGCTGTCTCACTCTCTTCCTGTCTCACTCTCACAGTTTCAGCCTGCTCTGCCCTCTGTCTGTTTACCTCACTGTCTGTCTCTCTTTGTGTCTGTCTGTATGTCTGTCTATCCATCTATCTCTCTACATATTTGTCTATCTGTCTCTGTCAGATCTGTCTCTCTAACTTTGTGTCCGTCTGTCTGTCTGTCTGTATATCTCTCTGTCTACCTTTCACTACCTGTCCACTACCTTGTATCTGTCTGTGTTTGTCTGTCTTCCACTCGGTGTATCTGTCTGTCTGCTTGCTTAGGTGTCTGTCTATCTTTGTATCCCTCTGTATATACAATGTATATTTATCTTTCTACACGTGTCTGTCTGTATGTATGTGTCTGCCTTTCACTACCATCGATCCATCTTTCTATCTGTCTGTCTATCTATCTTTATTTCTTTCTTAATCTATTTGTGTCTGTCTTTGTACCTGTCTTTCTGTCTGTTTATCTGTATGTCATTGTTCTCTCTCTCTCTCTCTGCTCCCACACTTTCTTCATCTGTTCCCCTCTTTCTCACTTTCATCTTGTCATTTTGTCCATCTCTTCATCCCATTCATTCCCTCTTTTATGACCAACAATACTAAACGCACCTGTACTGACAGCAGCACTGATGTAGTAATCACTAATCTCTCTCTCGCTCTCTCTCTCTCCATTTCAGAACTACACTCAGTACATCCCTCTGTCCATCTACGACCTGCAGACGTGGATGGGGAGTCCCTCCATCTTTGTATACGACTGCTCCAACGCCGGCATCATCGTCAAGTCCTTCAAACAGTTCGCACTGCAGAGGGAGCAGGAGCTGGAGGTCAGACACACACACACACACACTATACACATACACACACACTACACGCTCTACATACACACTACACTCACACACACACACTACACACTCTATACACACACTACACACAATACAGGCACACTCACACAAATACAGACACACACAAAAACACACTCTATACACACTCTACATACACACACTCACACACAATACACACTGCAGGCACACTCACACATACAAACACACACACAGACACAACACACTCTGCATACACACTACACTCACACACACACTACACACACTACAGGCACACTCACACAAATACAGACACACACACTACACACTCTACATACACACTGCACACTCACACAAATACAGACACACACACAACACACTCTATACACACTCTACATACACACTCACACAGCATACACACTACACACACACTCACACACAATACACACCACAGACACACACACTACACACACAACACACTCTACATACACACTACACACACACACACACACACACAATACACACTACAGGCACACGGGCAGCTGGTAGAGTGGGTTGTCCATTAATCATAGGGTTGGCAGTTCGTTTCCCGGCACACATATCTCCACATGCCAAAGTGTCCTTGGGTAAGACACTGAACCCCACTTGCCCACGAGACTAGCACCTTGTGTGTGTGTATGTGTGTGTGAGAGAGAGAGAGAGAGAGAGAGAGAATGAGAATGGGTGAATGAGGAACAGTGTAGAACCACTAAGGTTAAAAAGTGCTATATAAGTGCAGACCATTTACCAATTACATATACACACATAGTCACACACACTACACACTCTACACACACTCTAAAAACACACACTCTACACGCACGCACACACACACACAAATTCACAAATCTCTCTCTCTCTCTCTCTCTCTCTCTCTCTCTCTCTCTCTACACACACAGTCTCTCTACACACAATCTACACAAATACATACACACACAAATACAGACACACACTCTACACTCACACAAATACACATCTCTCTTTCTCTACACACACAGTCTCTCTCTACACACACAAATACAGACACACAATGTTTTTGAATGTGCACCTTGGAAATCTGTAACTTCCCTGCCCCCTTTTTTACGCTCTGACCACCCTTCTCTCTCTCTCTCTCTCTCTCTCTCTCTCTCTCTCTCTCTCTCTCTCTCTCTCTCTCTTGGCTCCGTTGTGTCAGACAGGTTTAGATTAAACCCAAAGTCCACCGAGTCTTTACACTGTAGGGGTCATGGGTCACACAGTGATTGAGGGAGTGAGGGTAACGGAGGAGAAAAGAGCAGGAGCTCATCTCTCCACTCATCAATAACACCTCGCTCTTAAAGAGAGAGACTCACTCCTGCTTTCCTTCTTCAACTGTTTATATACACTTCTGTAATGGAGTTGAACTGCTGCTGTTGTGTGTGTGTGTGTGTGTGTGTGTGTGTGTGTGTATGTGTGAGAGAGAGAGACTGTATTTGTGTGTGTGTGTGTGTGTGTGTGTGAATGTGTCTCATTTTGAGGAGTTATATTTACATTTTCACTTTAATTAAACACCACAACTGTGTGTGTATAAAAAATATATGCTTATGTGTTAATTAATGCAAGTGTTTTTGCATAATCTAATTTGCATATTCAGTATGTGGTGTTTACAATCAAAGCTGTGTGATGCCAGAGAAAAGCCGACATTGCTGCGTCATTAAACTGTGATAGGTGTGTGTGTGTTTGGCGCAAGTTATCATGTAGGGGCTAACACTAATGTTAAAGTCCCGTTTGCAATGTTTAAATAATGTCACAATGTAAACGCTAGAGTTTGATACCAGGTTGTTGTTTTTTTCCCCTGTAACATGTACGGTTGCCATGGCGCTTCTTCAGTCAAATAAACTGCTGACATCTCTGTAAAATCTATAGCTTTCGCTGTGTAACTTATGAGGTAAGTATTGAGTAGAGCAGAAAATGGATTAGTGCAGGACTCCAACCGTGATGTAACAAGAGCATGAACCACGGTGTCTAGGTCTTTTCTAGAGAGAAACTGTTTTACCTTTGCAATAGATCTTAAATGAAAGAAGCTTCCCTGGTTTGTTTATCAAAGTGCAAGTTTGAGTCAAAAATAACTCCCAAGATTTTTGACATATTTGTTAACAGAGAGAGGACCTAGAAGAAGCAGTAGGGGAGCCCAAAGTTTTGCTTCCATTTAACTGCAGACAATTGTTAGACATCCAACATTTAATGTCCTCAAGACATTTAAAAAGGGACCCAAACGGACTGATGCCATTTGATTTAACTGGCAAATATAATTGGGTATCATCAGCATAGCAGTGAAAGGAAATATCATATTTCCGATATATAGAACCTGAGGGAAGCATATAAAGAGAAAACAACAAAGACCCAATATGGAGCCCTGAGGAACACCACACGATAAGGGGGCTGACGAAGAAGAGAAATTCCCTATGTTTACTGCGAAAGCCCTATCTTTCAGATAAGATGCAAACCACTGCAAAACCATGCCCTTGATACCAACCACAGACGCTAAGCGATTTAAAAGAATACTATGGTCGATAGTATCTAAGGCAGCGCTAAGATCCAATAAGACCAACACAGCACAAGTGCCAGAGTCAAGTGACATTAAAATATCATTAGTAACCTTTAACAGGGCAGATTCAGTGCTGTGTAAAGAACTTGTCTAAAATATTAGAAAGATTCAAATGAGAATCTAACTGTTCATAAACAACTTTTTTCCGGCAATTTGGAAATAGGCCTATAGTTGTTGTGTAAAGTTGGATCAAGATAAGGTTTTTTTTAAGCAAAGGCAGCACAATTGCATGTTTGAGGCTGGCTGGTGCAACTCCGGTAGCTAAAGAGCTGTTAATAATGGTTCTCACAACTGGACTGACAGTTTCAAAAACCTCTTTCAAAAGACGTGCTGATAAAACATCCGTCATACAGCTTGAACACTTCATCTGTGAGATTAAATCAGAAAGTTAGTTAAATACCTGAGCGGAGGTGAGTCCTCTAGAGGATCACATCATGAAGGCATAATAGGAGAATTGATCACTTCAGTTTTGTTGACGAAACAGTTAAGAAATTCGTCACAGGATTCAGGAGAGGGGGGTCAGGTCTAACAGCCCGAGAAGGATTTAGCACAGAATCGATAGTATTAAATAGTATTAGTACCTTAGGCCTATTTGCTTTCACAGCTATTCATTTGGAGAGATCATTTGATTTAGCCTCTTTCACTGACCTCTGATAATTTATTAAAGACGTCTTAAAAATGTCATAAGAGACATGCAGTTTATCTTTCTTCCACTTACGCTCCATTTTCCTGCACTCTTGTCTAAGAGCACGGGTACAATCGTTAAGCCACGGCTGAAGAGCATGTTTCTTTTTAACTCTCCTGGACTTGAGTGGAGCGCTAGTGTCTGAGGTGAGAGAGCAAGTATTATTAAAAACTTCAACCAGCTCTGCAGTATCCATATCATTGTTATACGTATCAAGGAAATTGACATCAATGAAATTGGCATCTTACTGTCATTTTAATTTCACAAATAGTTGCAGTTGTACTAAATATCAGAAGACGACGTCAGAACGGAGCAGCTGCTCTGCCAGTCTGATCCAAGTAACTGCCCTTATGCGACCAGGCCCATGGGTCTGGGAGAGACGAGCACACACCTTCTGACCAATCAGATTCGAGCATTTAACCGCACACAAAATAATCATAATAAAACAAAATTAACATTTATTTATTTTTATTATTTAATATATTTTTTATATATACTTACCTCTATACACCAATTGTATCTTATAGTGAACTGAAGCATCACAAAATGGCCGCCATTTGATCCCTAAGCCGACAATGAGGAGGGGAAAAAATGTCAGACGGAGAAAGCTCTCGTACACACATGCGTGCTCTCACAGCCTTGCTTCTTTCGCCCAGCAGGTGGCGGCAATAAACCCGAACCACCCCCTGGCACAGATGCCCCTCCCTCCATCCATGAAGAACTGCATTCAGCTAGCAGCGTGTGAAGCTACCGAGCTCCTGCCCATGAACCCTGACCTCCCTGCTGACCTGTTCACCTCCTGCCTGACCACGCCCATCAAAATCGCCCTGCGCTGGTAAAACACACACACACACACACACACCCCATATATAAGAAATGAAGAAATGTCCTAATCATATTGTTGTACATCCATCATTTTATTTCATTTTAAATCATTAATATTAATTAGTGTAATTAATTAAACAGGTAGTATTCGAATACATTTGCATATTAATAAGCTATGTTCAGTACAAGCTGTAAGTGTAGCTGCCTTTAGATTTTTTGGCAAAGAAAAGCACAAACTATTTTTTAGAATGATTTTTAAAAGTGTTATTTATTTATAATAAATGTTAATGCTATGTTGTTTATTTATTTATTATGTATTTATTGATGTAACAATCCTCTTCACACACT
The DNA here is from genome assembly GCF_023375685.1 of Ictalurus furcatus. Classification (NCBI taxonomy): domain Eukaryota; kingdom Metazoa; phylum Chordata; class Actinopteri; order Siluriformes; family Ictaluridae; genus Ictalurus; species Ictalurus furcatus. Next base: position 12,147,871 of record NC_071266.1, read on the forward strand.
GAGGCTAAAAATCCAAAATGGCTTCCTATTCACTCTATGTGCTCACTACCTAGTGCACCTTTGTGCTCGATTTGAGATCATTTAAATGTCATCTTTTGGAGACACACTTTTCGCATGCTTAATTATAAAATTCATATTTTTTATAAGACAATAAAATGTGATGATAAATCATTTTAAATAATTAAATAATATGAATTTTGTGCTTTTATTCGGAAATCATTTTCTGCATCATGCAACATTTATGAGTCGTTGCAAAATTGGCGTTGAGCATTTTTGGCTCTTGCATGTGTAAATATTTTACACACTTACACACATACACGCTGTGATGAGTTTGTAGTTGAAATGTCTGTTAGTGCGTAGGTCAGCTCCTCAGAGGTCAGTGTGTGTGTTACAGAGTTTAAGGATATTGATGTTTCTGTATAAATTATAAATAGAGGAATCGCGATCACATAAGATTTAATAAGAGTTAAAAATTACGTGGGGAGAGACTCAAATCACTCCCTGTACACTCTATTTGTATTCTATACACTACGCACTTGTTTTAAACCTTTTTGCACTAAACTGAAATAACTGATGTTTTAGATCATTAGCTTTGAATAAATACACTAGCTAGGGGTTGCCATCTGAGCATATTAGCATTAGCTAGACATAAATAACTAGCAAGCTAAGAGCGTTATAAAATAAGGACTTGTTGCTATTGGAGTAGCTAGATGTAGCCCCATCCCCTTCCTCTGTGTAATTTAGGCTGCTAGTGGAAGTGTAAAAGTGTGTGCGTACCACACCACGCCTTGTAGA
>NC_071266.1:12151165-12226165 GCF_023375685.1 Ictalurus furcatus
GGGAGAGAGACAAATTTAGAGATAGATAGATAGATAGATAGATAGCGGTTAGGGAGAGAGACAAATTTAGAGATGGATAGATAGATAGCGGTTAGGGAGAGAGACAAATTTAGAGATGGATAGATGGATGGATGGATGATGCCAGACGAGACCACAAGGGAACAGTTTGTTTTGTCTTTGTGTAAAAAGTCATAAGAAGCGGAGGGAGCTGATTGAAGTCAAACGAAGTCGCGGCTCAGTGTTTTCAATTCTCACCTCTGCAGGTGGAGGTGGTCTCTCCTCCTAAGGCCACACACACACACACACACACACACACACTATTATAGATTGATGACATTTTGTACTTCTCATGTTTGTTTGCAGTTTGATTGTCTGTGTGCGTGTGTGTGTGCGTGTGTGTGTTTGCGCGTGTGTGTGTGAGAGAGACATGTCTTGGGTTTTGTAGCTCACTAAGTCTTGGTCATATGACTTTCAGCGTGTGAGTCTGATGCTGCCCACAAAGCTGGAGGCAAAATGTCACACACACAGATTATTGCCAGTCTCATGGCCTTCCCAACACACACACACACACACTCTTTGCCATCACACACACAGTTATCCCCGTGGGCAGCCTTTAGCTCTCTCTGCTCTCTGGATGGACAAAATACAGAACATTTATCTTTAGAATTTCTTTGTCACTGAATTTGTTTCAGAAGTGATTTAGGAGCTTTAATGAATAATTAAACGTTATATTAAAGCTGTAAATTATTTTAAAATATAAGATTTCGAACTAGGAGAAGGTGAAATTCTTATTTTATCTATATTTAATCCGTAAATAGAATAATTTTGAAGATATCTGTTGCAGTTATTTCTGATTTATTTAAGTTAAATCATCTAAACTGAAAGTACTAAATACATTTTTTAACCATATCTACTTTTACACTGTTTTAGTAGGAAAAGTAGAAAAACGTGACGATCCACATCACACCCATAACGTTCTAAAACCTCACATCCACCAGTTTTCACAAAAGATGATGATAAACTGTAATTCGTCAGCGGTTTATTAGGGAAACTCTTTTAAATAGAAGTTTCCCATCCCTCTGTGTGATTCTTTTTCAACAAAACTTGAGTGCTCCTTCCTGTCTGCTTTTAACTCCGCCCCCTTGGTTTGATGGACAGGAGAACATCAAGGATTTAACCCTTTACTGCATGGTGTTGCCATATGGCAACAATTCATTTATCTCCAATCTTTTTGATAAGTAATAATACAACACTATTAGTTTCTTATGTAACTGGAAAACGAGGGCTTTAACTTTAATATAACAAAGATATACCATGTCACATGACAGGAAGTACTTTTTGTGCTTCCTTTCCTGCAGTCACATGGCATGGTGAAGGTCATCATCAGAGGGCTCTCAAAATGTGATTAAGTTTTCAATATTTAGGCAAAATGACAAGTTTATATATTTTGAGTATCTGTTAAACATGTAATTGTTGCCATATGGCAACAAAAAGCGATAATGGAACTGTGGTGTGTGCATTCATGAACTGAAACAGGCCTACATAGCAGAAACGACTCTAGGCGTCTCTAATAGTATATTTACGTTGTTTTAACATTTACAGTAATACTAACTGCTGTCATTTCAGACATTTTGCTTCTTATTTTCTACATTTTATATTTCAAGAGAAAGAATTAAGAATTCAAGTTTCTTCACCTATAACATGTTTGGATCTCATTTTTGTATATATTTTAAGTGAGTAAATCCATCCACATGCTTTTTCCCCCCACTGTAATTCCTTTCTAGAAGATGTAACTTTTACATGCTTACTAGGTGGCAAAACCCTCTGCAACTTATAGTCTGGAAAATACACTAATTGGAATGTAATCTCACATACTTTGTGTTATTTTTGTCTATACACTTTTTGTCTTTCCAACATTGCACGTTGTTTACCAACTACTTCAAATAATAACAATCCATAAAAACATTTTTTGATGTAAATGTAATAATTCATGCAGTAGAGGGTTAGAAGTTATGCAAGGATAAGTTTCGGTTTCCGCTGATTGGCTGTCTGTCCTTTAATCTCTACAAACAGCTGTCGCATTGTGTGCTGATGGTACACACACACACACACACACACACACACACACACACACATACACACACACTAGATCCGAGAGTGTGTCTGTGATCTTCCCTCTTTTCCTACAGAGTCAATAGGAGAGAGGAGAAGGACGAGGATGATGAAGGATAAATATGGAAAGGATTGAAGTGCAAGATGCTGCACTTCCTGCTGTTTCACATCCTGTGTGTGTGTTCATTCTCAGGATCCCTGGGCGTCTGAATGACAGGAGGACGCCGTTAGGCGAGCTCAACTGGATCTTCACTGCCATCACAGACACCATCGCATGGAATGTACTGCCTAGAGGTCAGAGGTCACGCTCTCTTACTAAACACACGAGTCGTTTCCCAAATGCTAGCTTCTATTACTGGTTAGCGTCCATTAGGGTCCAGTACAAAACTAAACGAAAGCAAACTTCCCATGAAATTCCTTCTCCACTGAAGGAGAAGCCCTGATTCCACATGAAAACACAATCGCATTTGAGTTAACGGTATTCAGGCATTGAACAGCCCAGAGTCGGTAAAACAGCTCTCTGAAAAGTCACATGACTATTAGCTCGCACAAACTAAAGGAATAATCTCCACCTATTTTGTTTCTCAGTTGGAAAAGGGAACCGCGTGAAGCCGTAGACAATGACATCGGCAAACCATGTTTACTGCTAACGATCTGCTGCCGTGAAGCAAGACACGCCCCTGGGGGCGGGACTTATACATTTTAAAGCGTACTTAAGAAATCAATTTTAAAAGACTAAAAATCGCCTAAACGATTATTTTTTTAAATATAGTGTCATCCTGCTGTCCATAACACTCAGGGTCAAATACAGAGAGTTCTGAAACAAGTTCTGATCTGGATTTCACGAAAACACTAAGACGACAAACTGAGCATCTTAAACTCGAAGTCTGAGACGTGGTTCATGTGCGAGCGAGGAAGTTGAGTGAGCGGGAATCTCTCGTCTTACTTCCTGCCGTTAAATTAAACATCGGCGATGGAAAAGTAGTGCATAATGGAGCAAACGCCCTGGGTTTTAATCCCCCCCACACACACACACACACACACACATTACAATAACATAATTAGATTTTATACAATTTTATTAAATCTCAAATCTCACTGACACCATTAAGGTTAATGAAAGTTAATAGCATTATTCATGAGCGGCTGAAAGAAGGCAGTTTTCGAGTTATTGGAATATGAAAGATGAAAATGAAAGATGAAGCGTGTGCGTGTGTGTGTGCGTGCATGTGTGCGTGCGTGTGTGTGTGCGTGCATGTGTGTACGTGCGTGTGTGTGCACGTGTGTGTGTGTATGTATGTGTGTATGTGTACGTGTGTGTATATGTATGTGTGTGTGTCTATATGTATATGTGTGTATGTGTACGTGTGTGTGTGTACGTGTGTGTGTTTATGTGTGTGTGTGTGTGGGTCTGGAATTGTAGCTAGAAAGTGTAGGAGTGATCGTGCTCTGAGTGATAGTGTATCAGTAAATAAATCTGAAACAGTTATAACGTTAACATCGTGCTGTATCGGAGTATTTCAGTATCGATACTATATTGCCGATAATATCATTATTGTGACAAATTGTCACAGTACACGTTTCTGAGATTTTTTTAATAATCACAAACAGAGTGGAGTTTGAAATCACCTGATTTATGCTTTTAACTGATTTATTTGTGGTTTTTTGTTTTCTTTTTGCAAAATCTGTCAAACTGTATTATTTTAACGAGTTTTTAGTTTTATTCCTTTTCAGTGCTTAATTACTACGGAAACCCTGAAGCGGAAAAACATTTTGTCATTATTTCTCATCACTTATTTTAAGATATTATTTTAAGATATTATTTTAAGACGGTGTTTTAAGATTTTGTCCTTATTTGTCATTTTTCAATGTAATATCTTGTTTTGACGCCATAACTCATCATCATGTTATTATTTTACTTTAAGTATTTTGATTAGGGATGCACCGAATATTCGGCAACCGAAATTATTCAGCCGAAAATAGCAAAAAAAAAGCATTTTCGGTGTTCGGCCGAGTAAGTGAAAATGCTGAATAAATTTGACCGAACAATGACGTGTCTGATGACGTGCCAAATAGCCTAGCAACCAGAGACGCGCGAATGTCACAACCTCCACTTCCGGCAGCGTGCTCCGAGAGATGAGAGGGCGCGCGCGTGCATGAGTGCTCAGCAAGCGCATGCTCTTCGGTTGTTGACAACCGTGACATTGTTTACTGTGGACACGTGCACGTTTGTTTTGTTTCTGTTCCGGAGTATTCTGTCACGTCGCGAGACATGAGGGAGTAGAGTACGGAAGCAGGTAAAGACGTATTTATTTAAGGAAACATAACATTAACAACATATCTAACTATCCTATATCTACTATAATACTCTGCGAGGTGTACAGGGACGCGAGCGGTATATATCCCCAATATAATCAGCCGTATAGAACCGAATATAACCATTTTTGCACTCTTGTCAAAGCACTTTTTAATGCACATTTTAGTTGTAGGCTACAGAGTGTTACATTCTTTCAGCAGTCAATTATAGGCCTAACATCGGCTATACAAGGGGGGCTCAAAGATGACCACATCAAAATATTTTTATTTTACTAATTTATTTATTTAAAGTTATATTGTTCCTTGTTGGTAGCTTATGCCTGCTGGAATGAAAAAAAAATCTTCAGTGTTAAATAAATATTTTGAAATTGTAGTTTTTGTAATTGATTTTTTTCTTTGAAAAGCAAGACAAAATAGTAAAAAAAAAACTTTTTGACTATTTAATTTATGCAATAGTGGAAAAAATGGCGAAATAAATGGAAAAAACATGTTCGGTATTTGGCCTTCGGCTTTCGGCCAAGTTTTTCATTATATTCGGTTTCGCCTTCGGCCAAGAATTTTCATTTCGGTGCATCCCTAATTTTGATGTTTAATTATTTCAAGATATTGTTATTTTAGTGTTATTATTTTGACCTCATTATTTAGACATAAAAAAATGTAATGACCCAAGATATTACATCATAAATGTTAAGTTAAAAAAAAAACTGCATCGGTTAAAATATTGAAATGATGTAGCACTTAAGCTATTTTTAAAATATCCACTTTTTAAATTCATCACTACTCTTTTGTTGGCAGTTTGTTAGCAAACCTAAATACATGTCTTGATACATAGTAGTGTATCGTACATAGAAATGTCTTCAAACATTGTGATGTGATATTTTTGTCACATATTGACCAGCTTGAGTGCAGTGGAGTTTATATACTATATATATAATAGGAGATAGATAGATAGATAGAGAGAGAGAGAGAGAGAGAGAGAGAGAGAGAGAGAGAGAGATTCAGCTATATAAAATATATATTCTGTTTTTGAAGAAAAAAGCACACTGTGGAGTTGACTATGAAGAACACTGACAGGATCATGGTTTTAAACGTAAACATTCTAGAATTTTATAAAAGTGAGGTAAAAATTTAATCTGTATCTGTCTGTAGATCTTTTTCAGAAACTCTTTCGTCAGGATCTGTTGGTTGCCAGTCTGTTCCGTAACTTCCTATTGGCTGAGAGGATCATGAGGTCATACAACTGCACGCCGGTCAGCAGCCCCAGGTTACCACCCACCTACATGCACGCCATGTGGTAAGCACACACACAGAAACAGAAAGGCTCCGCCCCCACAGAGCCTGAACGACTCCAGTCCATTTCAATTAAGATTAAGTAGATTTAACACACGCTAACTTTAATCTTGATGTAAATTTCTTTTTTTTTTTTTTAAGACCAGTCTGTCACTCTGTGTTGTGTTGCAGGCAGGCGTGGGACCTGGCGGTGGATATTTGCCTCTCTCAGCTTCCTACCATCATCGAGGAGGGCACGGCCTTCAGGGTGAGACACACCAACACCACGTCAACATTTCTCTTTTTAATAACGTATTAGCATAAACCACTTATAACACCAGTGACCTGCGTTCCTCCTGCTTCTTGCCACACCCACTTTCCCACACGAGGATGGGGGTTAACGGCTGCCGTGGCACAGTCATGGGCGGGCCAGGGGTAGAACAGGTTCGCTAGAATATCGGAAACTAGCTAGCCAAAAAAACTTACTTACAATAGTCTAGCATTTATAATCGTGTAATATTTATGTAGTTATGTATAATAACAATGTAATAACTGTTATGCATCATAGTGTTAGTGTATACATCTATATTGTAATAATAGTGCAATAAATGGTATATAACATATCACTTATTTATAAAAGTACAGTGTAAGTTAGTTGTATATAACAGTTGATTAGTGTATATAATAACGTAACACTTATCGAGCTATGCACACTAAGTATAGTATATACCGCAGCGTTATTTTTGCAGTAATTGTGCAAGTCTTGTTCGCTACAGTGTAATAATTAGCGTTCTGTAACAGTGTAATAACACACTTTCTATATCATGTAATGATTAATCTTTTGTAACAGTGTAATAAATGACTGCATCAGTAATAATGTTCATATTAATGTTCATATTAGTGTTCTATAACAATGTAATAGCAATGGTGTCTAATATGTATAACAGTGGAATTATGATAATGTGTGTGTGTGTATATATATATATATATATATATATATATATATATATATATATATATATATATAAACCCTTCTAAATGTAGAGCATAATTATAGTGTATATATAATAATGTCATAAAAACTTTACATAGATAAAAGAAGAATCCTGTGCGTACTAGTACAATTATTAGTGTATTTCATAATGTAAAGGAACCCTTATCTATATAAACATTCTATATAAGTATTATGTGTGTGTGTGTGTATGTATATATATATATATATAGATATATATATGTGTGTGTGTGTGTGTGTGCTATGTAATTAGACATCTTGTTTACTATTGTTTAATAATTAGTATTCTGTCTGTTTTGTTATTGTTTTTTTTCCTCTCCATCCTCAGCACAGTCCGTTTTTCGCGGAGCAGCTCACAGCGTTTCAGGTGTGGCTCACTATGGGAGTGGAGAACAGAAACCCACCTGAGCAGCTCCCTATTGTCCTACAGGTACGGCATTCTGGGAAATGGAGTTTCCACGCTCATCTCACATCCTCCAACTTTCACTCTTTCCCTCTCTTTCACTGTCTCAAGCTCTCTGTGTGTGTTCTGTCCATCATCCCTAACTGAGGGCCCATACTGCATACTGCGCAGTGTGTTTTAATAGTACTGCATTATGTACACTACTAGCATATTGTGTAATTAACGCCAGAGCCATATCAACCTGCAGTTCTTGCCTGTGTTGCTACTGAAGCTAAGCAGGGTTGAGCCTGCCCAGTACCTGGATGGGAGATCTCTTGGGGAAAACTAAGGTTGCTGCTGGAAGTGGTATTAGGGAGGCCAGCAGGGGGCGCTCACCCTGTGGTCTGTGTGGGTCCTAATGCCCCTGTATATTGACGGGGCCACTATACTGTAAAAACAACACCGTCTTTCAGATGAGACGTTAAACCGAGGTCCTGTCTGTGGTCATTAAAAACCCCAGGACACTAAAGATTAGGGGTTTAACCCCGGTTTCCTGGTGAAATTCCCCCATTGGCTCTTATCTATTATGGCCCCCTAATAATCTCCATCGCTGAATTGGCCACATCACTCTCTCCTCTCCAGTACTATAATAATAGCTGGTGTGCGGTGGGCGTTCTGGTGCACTATGGCTGCCGTCGCATCATCCAGGTGGATGCTACACACTAGCGGTGGTTGAGGAGACCACCCCTCCCCCTCATACTATGTAAAGTACTTTGAGTGTCTAGAAAAGCGCTATATAAATGTAACTGTAACTATAACTTGTATGCGTACAATGTTCTGATGCTTCCGTAATATTTAGTACTACCTAATGTGAGCTACTTCCCAAACAGTGTACTACAATGCTACATAGTAATACTGCATTAGTACACAGTACAATAATAAGTGTTCATTACTTGAAAACAGTAGTATGTATTAATACCACCCCTCTAATCACCTTCTACCATACTGTAGTAAAATAATACTGCATACTATAGCAGCTACATCCCAAATTATTTACCGTTTATACTACACAGTATGTCCAGAGTGTATTTTGTAATATTAAGTACATGTTAATCCCTCTATGTTCCAAACCCCATACTACTTTACTATGTAGTGTGCATGCTTGTCACACTATAGCCAAATTTGCACAATACTATATTAAAAAGTATCTTAAAAAGATATTGCATGTGGGGTTATAACTGAAATCACATACTGACATACTGCGGAGAATGTTATGCTAGTACCACATACTAATGAGGTTCTATCCCAAACCACATGCTACTATACTACAGGGTATTGTATAATACTTCCACATACTAATGAGGTCTGAATACTCCCATACCAAATAGTATGTCAAAGATGTGCTACTAATAGGGCTGTGTCTCAAACTGCATAGTCTGTCGCTGTAATCAGAAAGCCCCGCCCCTTCTTTCCCAGGCTTTTAGGAAGGTGAAAATGTAGGGGTTTTTTTCCTCCCGCTACTTTAGTGTTGAGATTTGCATTGCCGACACGAGCACTTGATGAAATTTGTATCGCGCCCTGCTGTGGAGTGTGTTTAGTCAGCGTTCCGGGGCCGAGTGAAGTGCCCTAGCGGGAGTCGTAAAATGAGAAAATAAAAAGGAGAAAACGGCCAAGGAGAGAGATGGGTTTTGGCTGTTCTGCATTTTCTGAAACAAGGGAAAAGTTTTAAAGTGCCGCTCTTTGTTCACAAACATCACTGAACTACATTACCCATGATGCATTTTTGTCACCTGTATGATCTCGATTGAGAGTAAAAGAGCACTGATTTATACAGACAAAAATGCGGACGGAGAAAATATCCAAATCACATACTAAATGCTCAGTAGTGTTGAATAATAGTGTGCTAGCGCAGTTTGGGACACAGCCCATGTGTACTTGACTTTTTTTATTGTTTTTTTAATGTGTAATATCCTGCATGCCTTTCCTCGATTATATAAGTGTGTGTGTGTGTGTGTGTTTTCCTTTCTTCTGTTCTCCAGTATCCTGTATGTGTGTGTGAGTGTGTGTGTGTGTGTGTGGGTTTAAGTGGCTGTTTGTCTCCCAGATGGACGAAGACTTTTTTTAATTTATTTTAACGCTCATCTTAAAACTCAGCTGCCTTTCTCACACTTCTCCTACACACACACACACACAGAGAAACATTGAGTAATGCTAACATTTGGTCTCAGTCAGAATCAGGCAGGCCTCCCTCTCATTCCTCCCACTCCCTCCTTCTCTCTATCTCTCTCTATATCTCTCTATCTCTCTCCCTCTCTCTCTCGCCTTCTATCTCTCCCTCTCTCTCTCCCCCCACCTCCCTCTTTCTGTCTCTCTATCTCTGTCTCTCTCTCTCTCTCTCTCTCTCTCTCTGTCTTTGCTGGTGTTTCCGATGGACATTGGGAACAGCCCTGGCACGCCCTCACCCCCGGTGCATGCTGGGTAATGTTCACAGCCCGTGCTTTGACGTGATCCGGAGCTCTATTAATACACTCCTCTGGCACTGTGACCCGAACCGGACGTGTGCTGCATTATTTTTATTATTTCTTATTATTTTTATCCTGGCGCTCGCAAGTGCAGGAAATTCTGGGTATTTATACCCTGTAGCGTGGGCACTTAATGGAATTCTGGGTATTTTACCAAAACCAAAAGAATAAAATGAAGATAAAACACTTTAATCTGCAGCAGAACTCCCTGATCTGAGAAATTTTCCAGTGGGCATGACCTAATATTCTAATGAGCATGCTTGATTGACAGCAGTCTGTCTGCGACTGACTGGATTGTTCAGCCTCCATGTATCAAGTGGAGTTGCACAGCTTTGTGATTGGTCAGGGTGGAGCGGACACTAGCCACGCCCACTTTATACTGAAAGTGGAGAAATTACAGAGGCATTTTTGAATACATTTTTAAATGTATAAAGACTGTTTTATAAAGAGTTTTGTTTTTTTGAACAAATATACACAATATAACAATCCTGTGAGATTTTTTCCGATGTCCAATATCGCTCGCTATTTAGGTTTTTTAATAAATTTTTCTTTTTTTACATTTTTTTTTTATAGTTAGGAAAAATCTACAAAATATTGCATATTTACAAAAATTAATATAAAAATATTTCCTCCATTTAAAATGTTTTATATTAATTTATTTACAAATGATTGCTTTTATTAACCTTTGCTGGCATTTTTTCATGACATTTTATATTGTACTTTTTTACACTTTTTTTTTTTACTATAGTTTCACTATTTTATTATTGTATTCTGAGTTTTAATATTTTTTCATATTTCCCTTTGATTTATTTCCTTCTCTGCTTTTTGCTTCTCACTATAAAACATTTGAATATAAATATTCTCAAAGGTGAAAAAAATATATTATTGCTTTTTTTATTATAAAATACATGTATTTATATATTTTATGTCAAATTCTTTAAAAAAATATAAAAGATTAGCATTATATTGGAACATTTACAGATGTGTGTGTGTTTTTGTGTGTGTGAATTTATGGATGGAGGTGTAGCAGGTGTGTGTGTGGGTTTGGAGGCAGGGTGAGGTCTCTGTTAGTTGTGTGTGTATACGTGTGTGTGTGTGTGTGTGTGTGTAGCAGTAGGGGGGTGAAGGGAGCAGCGTTGTGTTTATTTTTGCGCGGGCAGTACCGTGGGCCGTCCTCCTGCTCGGGTCCTCGCTCTCAGCACGCCGCTGTCGCTCTGAAGGTGGCGTCCGGACCACACGCCGCCGCCCAAGCTCCCAACGCCAAGAGTGTGTGGGCGCACGCTCACGACGCTTTAAATACACACACACACACACACACACACATACACAGACAGTGTGTGTTTCTGTCCGGCTGCCCAAAACCTGCTGCCTAAAGCTTCCGAGAGGTTTAAAATAATTTGATTATTTCCTGCGCGAGAGTCCAAAACCAGAAAAAATAATAAGAATGAATGCATGGTTTTGTATCAAAACTGTGATATTGCCTGTACAAGATTTAAAAATGATTTCATTTAGCTTTCTGAATAACTTGATTTATACAACACCAAACTTTTGTTTATTAAAAATACTTTGTTTATCTAAAATATTATCCGATTTATTTTCTTTATAAAAAAAAAACTTTTGCTAATCAAATGATATTGTTTCATTGTACGATTAAATACAGATGTTTTTCTTTATGACAATGATAAAGAAACACACACAGATGAAGGATTATACAGTGCCAGCACATGGGGAGTGTGGTAGCCTAAACACCTGTTCATGTTATTGTACCTGGGGTGTGTGTGTGTGTGTGTGTGTGTTTGTTTGTTCTATGAATTTTATTTTTACATTTTATGACCTCTGTCCTGCACTGCTCTCTTTCAGGTCCTCCTCAGTCAGGTGCACCGGTTGCGAGCGTTGGACCTGTTGGGTCGTTTCCTAGACCTCGGGCCCTGGGCCGTCAGCCTGGTAACATTGCACACACACACACACACACACATACACGCAGGGTTCTTGGTGTTATAAAATGAGTAAAGTGCTGTTTGTGCTGCTGAAGCAGGAATTAAATGGAGATAAACGCAGTAAAGGTGGCGATGTGAGACGCTAATGTGTCATTTGGTGCCTTTAATCAACGCAAACAGCTCCCATAGGAGCGCCGATTGGAAAATTAAACACACACACACACACACACACTTCACCAATCAGAGTGCTGATAAATAACAGCTAGTTTATTTTTCCTGTAAAGGGAAATTCATGTGCTGCGGTTTAGCGCTGAAAATACTGACAGATTCAACACTAGTTTAACGTTCACTTTTGAAGATTAGCATTTTCACTGGCTAGTTTTAACTTTAACATATTAACAGTTACTAGTTAACTCATTTAACTTTCAGTCTTTAGTTTAACTTTTACTTTGAACAGTGAAAAAAAAAGCTTACCTAACATTAGCCCCACCCACTTTACACTGAAAGGGTACGAATAGCTTCTGTGTGTGTGATTAACAGACAGTTTAATGGGATTCGGTTTGTCCTTTGTGTTAAAGTCACCTCGTGCTGTGAGACCTTTTACTTTCCACATTAATCAGAAGCGTGGACACGGACACACTCATCTTCTGAAGAGGAGCAAACAAGAATACACTTTTCTCTCTCTCTCTCTCTCTCTCAGGCTTTGTCTGTAGGGATATTTCCGTATGTGTTGAAGTTGTTACAGAGTTCAGCGCGAGAGCTTCGTCCTCTCCTTGTCTTCATCTGGGCCAAAATCCTCGCTGTGGACAGTGTGAGTGTCTGTGGTACATACACACACACACACACACACACACACACACACACACACCAGGTAGGACATTTGTGAGACATTTTGATCTGCAGGAAGGAAACAATCATGCTGAACTGAAATGCAACCTGCACACCGAACTACACAGTGAACTACACACTGAACTACATGCCGAACTACACAGTGAACTACACACAGAACAATAAACTACACAGTGAACTACACACCGAACTTCACAGTGAACTACACACTGAACTACACGCCGAATTACACTGAACTACACACAGAACAATAAACTACACAGTGAACTACAAACAGAACAATAAACTACACAGTGAACTACACACCGAACTTCACAGTGAACTACACACTGAACTACACGCCGAACTACACAGTGAACTACACACAGAACAATAAACTACACAGTGAACTACACACAAAACAATAATCACACACTGAACTACACGCTGAACAATAAATTACCAACTAAACTACACACTGATCCACACACTAAACTACACATTGAACTACACACTGAACAATATATTGATCAATAAACTACACAATGAACCGCACACTAAACTACCACTACTGTCAGATCTACTGTTATAGGAAATTAGTCCACACCATCTCTCTCTCTGTGTCTCTCTCTCATTCTCTCTCTGTGTCTCTCTCTCTTTCTGTCTCAGTCCTGTCAGGCTGATCTGGTGAAGGATAATGGTCATAAATACTTCCTGTCAGTTCTGGCTGATCCGTACATGCCAGTAAGTTTTTCCCCCTCACACAAACACACACTCCAGATTTTACTTATTTGTTTATTTAGATAGAAAAGAAAGTCTGTCCATCCGAGAGTCGTGCAGCAGGTTTCCAGCCATCTCTCACACACACACACACACACACAAATGTAAACATAAACACATGGCGTGTAACAGAGTTAGTTTTGTTGTGTGTTATTCAATAAAGTGATTCATTGATTCATCTGTTTGTGTGACTCAGAGTCAGTTCTAAACTTTACACCTCATGTGGAGTTGAAATGATTCGTCTCCTCATCGTGACTCATTCTGTTCTCTCCAGGCCGAGCATCGCACCATGGCCGTCTTCATCCTGGCTGTTATAGTCAACAACTACAACACGGGACAGGTGTGCGTGTGTTTTTTTTTTTTTTTTTTCACTTCTCTTTTCTTCTTTTCATTCACTTCACTTCTATTCTCCTCTTCCCCCCTTCCCTTCTCTTTTCTCTTTCACTTCTTTCACTCAGCTTTTCTCTTTTCTCATATATTTTCTCTTTTTTACTCTCGAATTTTTCCCATCTTCTCCTTTCACTTTTTGTTTTCTTCTCTTCCTTCTCGTAATCTCTTCTCATCTAGTCTCTTTTACTTCTTTCATCTCTCCTTTCTTCTTTGTTCTTTCTTCTCTTTTTTTTGTATCTTCATTTTCTTCCTTTCTTGTTTTCTCTGTTCCATTTTTTCTTTCCTCTTTTTTCATTTTTCACTTCACTTTTTTATTTTGCCGTCTTCTTTTTCATGTTTTTTGTTTTTCTTCTTTTTTTCTCTTCTCTTTCGCTCCTCTTTTCTTTTTCTTGTCTACTCTCCTGCCGTCTGTTTTCTTTCACTTGCCTTCTTTTCTTTTCTCTTCTGTTTCTCCCTTTCTCTCGTCTTCTCTATTCTGTTTTTCTCTTCTTTCACTTCTCTCCTTTCACTGTCCTTCTCTCTTTTCTCATTTTCTTTCATCTGCTTCTCTTCTTTAATTTCCCTTTACCGCTCTTGTCTCTGTTCATCCTTCAACTTGTTCCTCTTCTCTTATTTTCTCTTCTTTTATTTCTCTTTCTCTTCTCGATCTGATGTACCATCTCTCCTTTACTCCTTCTTTTTTTAATAGCACTTCCTCTCTCTATTTTTTTAGTATGTTGTAATCCCTGAGTGTCCTGTAGGAGGTGTGTTTGAAGGGGAACTCTGTATGTTCTGAGTGTGTGTGTGTGATGTGTGTAATATGTTGTAATCCCCTGGTTGTCCTGTAGGAGGCGTGTCTGCAGGGGAACCTGATTGCGATCTGTCTGGAGCAGCTGAGCGACCCTCACCCTCTCCTGCGTCAGTGGGTGGCCATCTGCCTCGGCCGCATCTGGCACAACTTCGACTCGGCCCGGTGGTGCGGTGTTCGAGACAGCGCTCACGAGAAACTCTACAGCCTCCTGTCAGACCCCATACCTGAGGTACCGAGGGGGGGAACTGAAGAACCCACAGAATTGTGACCTTCACCGCATCTTTAAAGTCATTTGCTTTAATTGCAGCACATCACCTGGGTCAGATACGATAGCACAGCCGCTGACCTGATATACTCCCGAACACAAGAATACATCCTGAACATTGGGCCGTGTTCAGAGTCGGCGACTTAAGTGCAAAACCTTCCGTCAATACCATCTCTACGTTTTTCAGTAGCATTCTGACTACCGCCCTTAAACACAAGCACTCGACTTTAACACTAAAAACAGCTAGGATAGAAAATACAGACTGAAGAAGTTAATAACTTTCACATTAGTCACTGCTGATTTGGTTTAATTGATGATGAACAGAATGGCTTCCACACTCATTATTCAGCTGCCTATAGAATAGTAGTTGATCCAGCACGTACTACAAAGAGATCACAAACTCATATTATGTGCACACGATGATTCCCACTGTTTGAAGGATAAGCTGACCGAGCGCTCATCTGTTACACTTTACAGCCGTGTGGTGTTTTGTGTTAAGCGTGTTCTTGTTTTTTTCAGGTACGATGTGCGGCCGTGTTTGCATTGGGGACCTTCGTGGGAAATTCGGCCGAGAGGACGGATCATTCCACCACCATCGACCACAATGTGGCCATGATGTTAGCGCAGCTCATCAACGATGGGAGCCCCGTGGTCAGGAAGGTGAGTGTTACCTGTACCGTGTTAATGTGTGTGTCATCAGCGTTACCTGTACTGTGTTAATGTGTGTGTGTCATCAGTGTTACCTGTACTGTGTTAGTGTGTGTGTCATCAGTGGTACCTGTACTGTGTTAACGTGTGTGTGTCATCAGTGTTACCTGTACCGTGTTAGTGCGTGTTTCATCAGTGTTGTCTGTACCATGTTAATGTGTGTGTCATCCGTGTTACCTGTACTGTGTTAATGTGTGTGTCATCCGTGTTACCTGTACTGTGTTAATGTGTGCATGTCATCAGTGTTACCTGTAATGTATTAATGTGTGTGTCATCAGTGTTACCTGTACCGTGTTAACCGTGTTAATGTGTGTGTCATCAGTGTTTCCCGTACCATGTTTGTGTGTCATCGGTGTTACCTGTACCGTGTTAATGTGTTTGTCATCAGTGTTACCTGTACTGTGTTAATGTGTGTGTCATCAGTGTTTCCCGTACCGTGTTTGTGTGTCATCGGTGTTACCTGTACCGTGTTAGTGTGTGTCATCTGTGTTACCTGTACTGTGTTAATGTGTGTGTCATCAGTGTTTCCTGTACTGTGTTAGTGTGTGTCATCAGTGTTTCCCGTACCGTGTTTGTGTGTGTCATCAGTGTTACCTGTACCGTGTTAATGTGTGTGTCATCAGTGTTACCTGTAATGTATTAATGGGTGTGTGTCATCCGTGTTACTTGTACTGTGTAAATGTGTGTGTGTGTCATCAGTGTTACCTGTACCGTGTTAATGTGTGTGTCATCAGTGTTACCTGTAATATATTAATGTGTGTGTGTCATCCGTGTTACCTGTACTGTGTTAATGTGTGTGTGTCATCAGTGTTACCTGTTCCCTGTGTGCAGGAGCTGGTGGTGGCTCTGAGTCACCTGGTGGTTCAGTATGAGAGCAACTTCTGTACTGTCGCTCTGCAGTTCATGGAGGAGGAGAAGAACTATGCAGCTCCCTCACCTGCTAACACTACAGGTGTACACACACTCACACACACACACAGCTCACCTGTAGTATTAATCTTGGCTTTAATTAGCAGGTAAGCTATAAATCATGGCTTTAATTGTGACACAAATAACTGTGTATGTGTGTGTGTTTTCGGTCGGTGTTTTGTCTTGTCAGAGGTGGGGAACGTGACTCCGGTGAGGGAGCGAGACAGTCCGGCGGTCCCTCGTCTCCGCTCCGTTAACTCCTACACCAACATCCGAGCGGCCAGCAGCACACGCAACCTCAACAAGAGTCTCCAGAACCTCAACCTTAACGAGGAAGGCAAGTCCCACACACAGAACATTCATACGTTCTTTACTTTCTAATCTCTATTTACTTCTTGCATGGTTAATCCTTTATTACATGTTAGTAGCGATGTAACTACTAGGGAATTAACTGTTCTACCAACTGCCCTACACCTACCCAAATCTCAGGACCTATGAATATGCTAATCTGGACACGCCTATTGCCCTCGTACTATCACATTAGCTTGCATAGCTAGCTGATAAGCTAACTGCTCATGCATAGGTTATGGGTACTGTTACCATAGCAACCAAGATCTGTTCATTACTAACATTAGCTAACGTAGCCAGCCAATTAGGTAGCTAGCTTAGCCCGGAGGTTCTGCAGGTAAAAGTGCACAGGGTTCGATTAGCTTCCTCTAATTAATCTGCATATCCAATGTGATCGTTCAGAAGTGTGGCGATTTTTGTTTTTTTTTTTTGTTGGAGCTCCGCCCCTGAAACGTCAAATCCCATTTTTAAAACGTCTTAATTTTTCCTTTATTTAGTCAGTTATTACATGATAATAGCTACATAGCAAACTAATGAGTTTATTATTATTATTAGTAGTAGTAGTAGTAGTAATATTATTAATATAATAATAATAAAAGTTTTAATTTTTTCTTTCTTTCATTTATATATTTTTTTGTTGATTTATATTTATTATTTATTTCCTTTGTTCTGTGTTTTTTTTTATTAGTCTTTTTCAGCTTTATTTCTTCTCTTTCTTGCTCCTGTCTTTCTTTCCTTCGTTTATTTTTATTCATTTATTTATTCATTCTTCCTTTCTCTTGCTTTCCTTCTTTCTTTCATTTATTATTTTATTTTTTGTTCATTCTCTCATTCCTTTTTTCAATTTCTTCTTTTTCTTTTTCATTCATTTGTCCTTTTTGACCTTATTCCTTCTCCTTCATTCTCAGCTTTCTTTCTTTCTTTCTTGTTCATTCCTTTGACCTTATTCTTTTTCTTTCTCCAGGTTTATTTCTAAATTATTCCTTTCATCTGTCTGTCAGTTTATCATGTCTTTCTTTGTTTTTCTCTTTTTAATTTTTTTCTTCATTCTTTCTTTGAACCTTATTCCTTTTTTCTTTTTCCTTTGTCTCTTTTTTTCTATCCTTCCTGCATTCCTTTTCTTCTGTTCACTCTTTCTGTAATTTTTTAATATCATTTTCTCATTCTTTCATTTGTTCTTTCTACTTTTATTCTCATTTTCTTTCTCCACCCTTTAGTTCTCTTATATGATTATAAGAATACGGTTATTGTATCTATCTGTTCCAGTTTTGGTCGATATGGTGTGTAATAATATTTTGTTGTGTGTGTGTGTTATATAGGTGGCCCTGTGACCTTCTCCCCCGGTAACTTGAGTGCGAGTAGCAGCGCCAGCAGCACCCTGGGCAGCCCTGATAACGACGAGTATCTCCTATCCTTCGAGACCATCGATAAGATGAGACGGGTCAGCTCCTACTCATCCCTCAACTCCCTCATCGGTGAGACCACGGTTCTCTATCCTGATTGGTCAGAAGGTGTTGATTAATTCTCTAGAACAGCAGCTCTGACAGTAGCACAGGTTTATATTAAGGCACTTGTTCTGATACCTTATCGTTTCTATAGTAACAGCTCATTCACACTGATGTCTACAACAGACGTTCCACATAAACAGATTTTTTTAAATGCTAACATAACTACAACGGGATAAAAAGTACAAATTGTCGTTTCTTTTAATTCATTTTTTAAAATGTTGTAAATATTTTATGTGAATTGACAAGCGGTTGATGTCTGTTAGCCAAACTAGCATTCTGGGTTGTTGTTTTTTTTTTTTTTTTTAATTTTACCCAGAAGTCCTTGCTGTGGCACTTTGATATGAGGAGGCTTGTGCACACACACACACACACACACTTAACTGCAGTAAAGTATCTGAATTCTCCGTGTCTTGCTGCACATTATCAATAATAAATACACACTCCTCATCTGAGGTGCTTTCAGGTCTGTGTGTGTGTGTGTGTGTGTCTCACTCAGCCGCAGTGTTTTTATGAGGCTCTTTATCAGAAGCGTTAGACAGCGCCGATGTGTTTCTCCTCTCTTTAGCTGTTCTGTTTTTCCTCTCTCGCCCATTAGCCAATCAGAACACTCCTGGAGCTTTTATCCAATCAGCATTCTCCTACACTTTACAGCCATGACACACACTCTGATGCCTTTACATTCTTCTGTTATGGTCTGTCTGTCTCTCTGTCTGTCAGTGTGACTGTCTGTCCAGTTTCAGTCTGTCTGTCCATCTAGCTGTCTGTCTGTCCGGCTGCTTATATGTATGTTTGTTGATCTGTCTGTCTGTCTGTCCATCTCTCTGTCTGTCTGTCCATCTCTCTGTCTGTCTGTCCGTCTCTCTGTCTGTCTGTCCATCTCTCTGTCTGTCTGTCCATCTCTCTGTCTGTCTGTCCGTCTCTCTGTCTGTCTGTCCTTCTGTCCGTCTCCCTGTCTATCTTTCCATCTGTCCGTCTCTCTGTCTGGCTGTCCGTCTCTCTGTCTGTCTTTCCATCTGTCCGTCTTTCTGTCTGTCTGTCCATCTCTCTGTCTATCCATCTGTCCATCTCTCTGTCTGTCTGTCCATCTGTCCGTCTCTCTGTCTGTCTGTCCATCTGTCCATTTCTCTGTCTGTCTGTTTCTCTTTCTAGTTATCAGTCTGTCTGTACGTATACTTTTCTATCTGGATGTAAGTTTTTCTGCCTATCTATTGATCTGTCTGTCTGCATGTCTGTCTATCTAGTTATCTATCTCTCTGTTTATGTAGTTGTCTCTGTCTGTTTATCTGTCTGTCTGTCTGTTTGTTTAGTTGTGTCCAGCTAACCTGTCTGTCTGTTTGGCACAAAGACAGGTGAATGCTGATTCTATAAAAACACATACTGAGTGTGCTAACTGATGATACACACACACACACACACACACTCTCTCTCTCTCTCTCTCTCAGTGAACACGTGAATTTCTGCAGTGTTTATTAACCTGCTGGTGAACTGTGCTGTCGCAGCATCAGTATTCCTGTGTGTGTGTGGTGTTCATGCTGGAGAGGACGGGATGTTCCCATACACTTCCTGAGCTCCGCATCCCGACTCATGTCCGCTCTGTCAGCTCTCTGACATCTCCGAGAGACAGAAAGAGAGAGAGACAGAAATAGAGAGAAAAGGAGGGATGAGTGTACCAGTTAAAAACAAGTTCCAGAAATTCTTGATTTTTCTGAGCTTTAGGTTGGACCATTGATGCAAGAATACCTGCTGCAGATTTATCTGTTGAAAGTGTGTGTGTGTGTGTGTGTGTGTTTGTTTGCGTGTGTTTCACGAGTCTGAGTTCAAAAAGTTCTCCAGATTAAATGTGAGGCAACATGGCAACACTCTGTGAATGTCAATGACTGTGGAAGCACAGCACGCTCAGAGGCTTTCCCACAGACACACACACACACACACACACACACACACACACACACACAAGGTTCAGCATGCCAGTGTGGACAGGAAAACCTAGGGATCTGATCAGGTTGATCAAGGAATGAAGTGTGGTGGACAGCCTCAGCTGTGTGTGTGTGTGTGTGTGTGTGTGTGTGTGTGTGTGTGTGCGCACGCACACATGTGTAAGTAAATAAGTGCACTTTACAAAACAGACTCAAGCTGAAAACCAACACAGAGTGTCCTGGGAGAGGATAAATGCTAAATGTCTAGTCAGTCTGTGTGTGTGTGTGTGTGTGTGTGTGTGTGTGTAACGATTTACAGCCATTATTTTCCATATAACAATAAAGCTGAAATGTCGCTGTCTGATATTGTTAGTGTTTTTGGGTTTGGTCGATAATTCACTGCCTGAGACGAACCCACAGCTTAGCAACAATCAATTAATAAATAAATAAATAAATGCAAGGAAAACTCCAGAGGGATTCTGCCGACTACTTCAGGAAAGTTAAAAATGTTACTGTAGTTATAAAACTGTTTGTAAAAACCCAGAACATTCCGAGGAAATAAAAAAAAAGAACTTCACTAGTTGTGTGAGGGGCGTGGCTTTTTACAGAAAAAATACCAGTAAGTATTGAAATAATCACTCTAGGTGGTGCTGTTATAGGAAAATTATCAGTGACAGGATGGTGTGATAAAGCGGAGTTACTGTTACTACTCCGAAATGGATTATGTTCCTGCACACGGTCTGGAGTGTGTTATTCCCTACTTATACAGCTGTTAGTTCGGGTCCACTGATCTGATTGGACAAGAGGTGTTCTGAGGGTGCTGATATCCAGCATAACATCACTGGAACGTGTCACTGTGTGTATAACTCGCTCCTGTGTGTGTTCACCACATAATGTCCGGTTACCTGTTACTACCTGCGACTATCTGCAATTACCTGTTACTACCTGCGACTGTCTGTTACTACCTGCCTTTATCTGTGATTACCTGCGATTACCTGTTACTACCTGTGACTATCTGTTACTACCTGCGACTGCCTGCGATTACCTGTTACTATTTGCGACTATCGGTTACTACCTGTGATTACCTGTTACTACCTGCGACTATCTGTTACTACCTGTGACTATCTGTTACTACCAGTGACTATCTGCGATTACCTGTTACTACCTGCGACTATCGGTTACTACCTGTGATTACCTGTTACTACCTGCGACTATCTGTTACTACCTGCGACTATCTGCGATTACCTGTTATTACCTGCGACTATCTGCAATTACCTGTTACTACCTATGACTATCTGTTACTACCAGCGACTACCTGCAATTACCTGTTACTACCTGCGACTATCTGTTGCTACCTGTGACTACCTGCGATTACCTGTTATTACCTGCGACTATTTGTGATCACCTATTACTACCTCCGACTATCTGGTGCTACCTGTGACTATCTGTTACTACCTGCGACTACCTGCGACTACCTGTTACTACCTGCGACTATCGGTTATTACCTGTGATTACCTGTTACTATCTGCGACTATCGGTTACTACCTGTGATTACCTGTTACTACCTGCGACTATCTGTTACTACCTATGACTATCTGTTACTACCAGTGACTATCTGCGATTACCTGTTACTACCTGCGACTATCGGTTACTACCTGTGATTACCTGTTACTACCTGCGACTATCTGTTACTACCAGCGACTACCTGCGATTACCTGTTACTACCTGCGACTATCGGTTATTACCTGTGATTACCTGTTACTACCTGCGACTATCTGTTACTACCAGCGACTATCTGCGATTACCTGTTACTACCTGCGACTATCTGTTACTACCTGTGATTACCTGTTACTACCTGCGACTATCTGTTACTACCAGCGACTATCTGTGATTACCTGTTACTACCTGCAGCTATCTGTTACTACCAGTGACTATCTGCAATTACCTGTTACTACCTGCGACTATCTGCAATTACCTGTTACTACCTGCAACTATCTGTTACTACCTGCGACTACCTGCGATTACCTGTTACTACCTGCAACTATCTGTTACTACCTGCGATTACCTGTTACTACCTGCGACTATCTGTGATTACCTTTTACTACCTGTGACTATCTGGTGCTACCTGTGACTATCTGTTACTATCTGCCACTATCTGTGTCTACCTTTTACTACCTGCGACTATCTGGTGCTACCTGTGACTATCTGTTACTACCTGCGACTATCTGGTGCTAACTGTGATCACCTGTTACTACCTGCGATTACCTGTTACTACCTGCGACTATCTGTTACTACCTGCGACTATCTGTGATTACCTGTTACTACCTGCGACTATCTGTTACTCCCTGCGACTGCCTGCGATTACCTGTTACTACCTGCGACTATCTGTTACTACCTGCGACTACCTGTTACTACCTGCGACTGTGTTACTCCCTGCGACTGCCTGCGATTACCTGTTACTACCTGCCTTTATCTGTGACTATCCGTTACTACCTGCGACTATCTGCGATTACCTGTTACTACCTGCGACTATCAGTTACTACCTGCGACTATCTGTGACTATCTGTTACTACCTGCGATTACCTGTTACTTCCTGTGACTATCTGTTACTACCTGCGACTACCTGTTACTACCTGCAACTATCTGTGATTACTAGGGATGTGACGAGATCTCGCGATATTAAAACGTGACAATATTTCTCGTCGAGGTGAAAAGCTGTCTCACGATATCAGCATGACAGAGTGTGAGGGGGATATTAGCATAGAAGATGCCCCCGCCACTTTTAAATAGTTTGTGTGGCAGCATTTTGGGTACCCGGTGGAAATAATAAACGGCAACAGAGTAACAGACAATTCACGAAAAATATGTAAGCACTGTAAGAAAATAGTCCCGTACACCACGGCTAACATGAGCACTATGCAAAGACACCTACAGAACCACCACGGCACTCTACTAAAATCAACCGTGCCTGTAAAGAGAACACTGAAAGGCCAGACAACTTCCACAGTAAAGTGCTAGAGCCACGGCAATAACGAGAGACATCGTTTTCAATGCAGCTGATATAAGGCTATTTTCCGTGGTGGAAATCTGGGATTTCGGTGACTCCTCCACACATTGAAACCAAAGTACACCATCACGCTTGCATTTCACTCGCATGGTGGTCCTGAACTCCTACAAAGAATAACAACCGTAACACCATTACAACCGACGGGGTGACTGGGAAATGGTAAATGTTTGAGTCCCACACAGGGGCAAACATAGCCAAAGTTTTACAAGCAGCTGTCACTGACTGGGAGCTTTAAAGGCCAAACCATGGCATCGCTATTGTGACTGATAATGCACATAACATGGAAGTGGCTGAGCATGAGGCAGGATTGGAGCTACACTTTAAGTGCTTTGCACACACGATAAACCTTGCTACCCCAGATAGCCTCGGTGTAGCACGCATCACTCGTTTGTGCTAGCTGGTGAGACATATGGCTGCTTTTTGAACAGCTACCGCTGTGTTAATGTCCAAGCAGAAGTTGCTACAACTGCCATCACACAACTTAATCATGGACGTTATCATGCGATGGAACAGCACCTTGGATATGCTAGCGCAGCAAGCCGCGTAGCAGCAGCTCTCACCAGTCCAGAGATAAGACAAAACGTCTGCGATATCCTTGATGCCGAAGACCTTGTGAAGCTGCTGAATCCTTTGAAGACAGCCACCTCAGGCTTATGTGAGGAGACGAGCCCCACAGTTTCTCTCATTGTGCCACTGAAGAGCATGATTGAACAGAGCATGACACCAAACGATGGCGATTCCACCACCGTGGCTGATGCGAGGAGAGCAGTCCTCAGTAACATTTTGGGTAGATACAGCAGAGATGCATACAACTATCTGCTGGAGACACAGTCTCACACCCAAGGACTCTACCGCAGCTAGACCATAACCAGCGCAAGGCCGTCTTCCTGTGGGTACAGAAGAAAGCGAAACAGTTGCAGCAAAATCAGGTATAAATCAGTTTAAATTCATCAGAGTGAGTGTGTGTGTTGAGAGGGAGATGAGGGCTCTTTGCTGCTTATTAAGGTTAACGCCAGTGTCTCTGCTGTTTAAATGCCACAGCTGAGGAGAGTGAGGAGAAGAGGCAGCAGGTGGAGCTCACTATCCAACACATGGAGGAGACAGAGCTCTGGGAGCTGAGCCAGTAGTGACAGAACCTGCTTCCAAGAAGACGGTGCTTGAGCTTGAGGATCTGCTAGGGGACACTTTCTCTACTGAACCAGAACAGTCCAGCAGAGGGATCAAGAGGGAAATTGAACTCTACAGAAGCGAGGCCTCTATCCCACTCAGTAGCTGCCCTCTGAAGTGGTGGAGAGAAAACTGCTCTCAGTATCGTGTACCTTTCCATCCCTGCTTCCGCTCTTCCAAGCGAGCGTGTCTTTTCAGCTGCAGGAGACATAGTTACTGCCCAAGGGTCTCAACTGCTGCCAGAAAACGTAGACATGTTCATATTCTTGAAAAATAACCATATCTTAGGCTGGGCTGTGTAACCAGCTCTTAGCTTTGTATCACGCTTGAAGAAATATTTGCTCAGTCTCTGTTTGCACTTTGAGGATTGAGAGTATGGTAGTGTTATTTATTGTTGTTATTTATACTGTTTTAAAAAAAATATTTTCCATCCATCCATCTTCTATACCGCTTATCCTCTTCAGGGTCACGGGGAACCTGGAGCCTATCCCAGGGAGCATCGGGTACGAGGTGGGGTACACCCTGGACAGGGTGCCAATCCATCGCAGGGCACAATCACACACACACTCACACGCCCATTCATACACTACAGACACTTTGGACATGCCAATCAGCCTACCATGCATGTCTTTGGACTGGGAGAGGAAACCGGAGTACATGGAGGAAACCCCCGCAGCACGGGGAGAACATGTAAACTCCGCACACACAGGGTCACAGTGGGAATTGAACCCCCGACCCTGGAGGTGTGAGGCGAACGTGCTAACCACTAAGCCACCGTGCGCCAAAAAAAAAAAGATTTTTTAATGTTCAATTTGTGGAAAGGAGTTCTGTTAGAAAGTCACATGCAGCTTCAGTTAGAAGTTAGAAGCTCATGCATGGTTCATGCATAGTTATAAGGTCTGAAGAGACTCATGTGACATCATCCAGGAGAGCTGAGTTTGTGGCAAAACCTCTTACAGTGCGTATTGTTCTGTCTTTTACTGCATACGATCATTCACACTCACAAAGCAACGTTTTGCATTTTGTTGGATTTCGACTTTCAGTCGAATAAAAGACGGTTTTTCCGGTCATATCATCGAAGATTTCTTAAAAATAGGGTTCAAATATCGTCTCGTCTCGTTTTGTCTCGAGAACCCAGTATCGTGTATCGTCTCTCATGAGCTAAGTGTATCGTCACACCCCTAGTGATTACCTGTGACTACCTGCAATGATCTGCGATTTCTTCTCTTTTTTTTCCTTTTCTTTTTATTTTTGATTTCTTTTCTTTCAATTTTTTTTCTTTCTTGCCCATATTAGATTATAATGTTACAGTGATCTTATTTAACACACTGCGTCATAACCCTGCTACATTTTGCAGACATCACTTAGATTCTCTGTCTCTTTCTGTTTCTCTCTGTCTCTCTCTCTCTGTCTCTCTCTCGGTCTCTCTCTCTCCCCCTCCCTCCGTCCCTCTGCAGGTGTGTCCTTTAACAGTGTGTACACACAGATCTGGCGTGTGTTATTACACCTGGCAGCTGATCCGTTCCCGGAGGTGTCTGATTTGGCCATGAAGGTGCTGAACAGCATTGCCTATAAGGTACATGATGTCACTTCCTTCTGTTCTAATTTACTTCCTCTAGGTCATGACCTCTACGACTGAAGCAGATTCATTTTAGTAAAGTATAGTGTAGTATTTCAGAGAGAGTTCTCCTTCTTTCACCTTTCTTCTCACACTTTTTCTCCTTCTCTCTTTTCTCCTTCTTCTGTCTCTCTCCGTTTGTCTCTTTTCTCTTTTTCTTCATCCTTTTGTTTGACTTTGACTTACTCTCTTTTCTCCTCTTTCTCTTTCTGTCTCTCCTTCAATCTATCTCACTGTCTCTGTCTCACTCTCATTCAACTTTCTATCTTTCTCCCTCTCTCTCGTTCTGTCTCTCTTTCTGTCTCTGTTTCTACCTCTTTACCTTTTCTTTCTCCATCTTTCTCACTGTTTTCTCCTTCTCCTGGTTTCAATTTCTTTTCTCTTTTTTTTTTCTTCTGTTTTTCTCCTATCTTTCTTTCTCTCTGTTTTCGGCTTCTCCCTTGTCCTTGTCGTATTTTCCTTGTTTTTCTCTCACTCACTTCTCTTTCTCTGTCTGTCTGTCTGTCTGTCTTTCTCCATCTTATCAATCTTTTCATCTTGTCCCCTTTTCTTTATTCTCTTTCTCCTTGTTCTCTCTGTCTCACTGTTTTCTTCTCTCTTTTCACTTTCTCTTTATCCGTATTCTGTCTCTTTCTGTCACTCTTTTCTTTCTTCTGTCTCCTTCTCTTTATTTTTCTCTCTCTCTCTTCTTCTGTTTCTATTTTCATTTCATATATTTTTATTTTTATTTTTTCTCACTTTATTTATGCATTTGTTGCTGTCACTCTTTTCATCTCTCATTGCTCTGTCTTTCAGTCCTTCTGTTGCACCCTAATTAGTTATTCATTCCTCCTTTCTCTTTTTCATGCTCATTCTCTCTCTCACTCACAGACACACACACACACACACACACACACACTTCATCTCATAGTCAGAGGCTTTTCTATCTAATTATGTGCTCATTTTAAAGCTCTCTTTCTTCTAATAAACTACACACACCCACAGCTGGTTAATATGATTTTTATGCTAATGTGCCAGTTTGGAATTGTGACACTGTAGCCGATGTGTGTGTGTGTGTGTGTGTGAGAGAGAGAGAGAGAGAGAGGGCGAGAAAGAGACTCATAACTGGATTTAGACAGACTGTGAAGGTGTGTCGTCGGGTGTGGAAACATCTTTTCTGCATCCTTTCTGTGTGTGGGTGGGTGTGGGAATGTAGTTATACACCAATGATGTAATTAAACACTGAAATATATGCAAGGATTAAGTGTAACACGACTGTATGAGATTTATTACCTCTGCAGTGATATTGTGTGTTTGTGTGTGTGTGCGTGTGCGTGTGTGTGTGTGTGTTCAGGCTACGATGAATGCTCGGCCACAGAAGATTCTGGACTCAGGTTCTCTCACCCAATCAGCTCCAGCCAGTCCAACCAGCAAGGGAACCCTCATACATCAAGCTGGGTAAGACACACACACACACACACACACACACACACACACACACATACACACACACACTCCTGTAACTGAGCTCTGTCTCCTCGTAGCGGGTCTCCGCCCATCCCGGGTGTGTCCAGTTCCAGCCTCACCAACGACGTGCCAAAGCCACCACAAGCCCCGCCCACTCGCCCCCCGTACACACCCACTCTGGGCTCTCAGGTGCCGCCCCATTCGCACCAATTCTCACGAACACGCAAAATGTTCGACAAGGGACCTGACCAGGTGTGACTCCTCCTGCTGTTATACTTTATTCAGCTGAATTAACATATTAAAGTGTTTTGAAGCATATTTAAATGAAATAATCATTTATTTAAATAATGATTTAACTCATGAAACTTTGTTTCCTTTTGCTTGCGTCTCCCTTTCATCCTTTTTTCCTTTTGCCTTTTTCATGTGTGTGTGTATGTGTGTGTGTAAGATGGCAGAGGATGGGGATGAGACTCCTGCTCACAGGAACTTCATCAGTGTGACACTGCAGACCGGACTATGTGACTGGAGCGCCAAATACTTTGCACAACCCGTCATGAAGGTTCATAAACACACGCGCGCACACACACACACACACACACACACTTACCTCGTTGGCCAGAAGGTGTTGATTAATTCTCTAGAACAGCAGCTCTGACAGTAGTGCATATATTATATTAATGCGCTGTTTCTTATACGTTATCGTTTCCATAGCAACAGCTCATTCACAGGGACTCGTTTTGTTTTTTTTGTTTGTCTTATAAACTTTAAGAATAACAGGAACTAACTTGCTTCACGGACATTCCACAACATTAAATGTAACTATAAATAGATAAAAATTATGACCGTCATTCTTTAATAAATAAAAAAATGTCATTCTCAAATTGATTGTGCTGTTATATCATTCTGTTGTTGATTATTTTCCTATAACAGCATATCCTGAAATGCTTTATTCCTCTTAAATTTCCACTGAGCACTAATTTTATTTATCAAAATATGACACGTCGTACTAACTGTCACTGTTTGCAGATTTTCTGATCGTGAGCTAGCTTCACTGAATTGAACAGTACTTTTAGGTATAATGTGTACTAAACTTTACCTTTTCTTGTTCCTTTTGTACCTTTAATATGTATTTTTTTTTTTTTTTTTTTACTTAGGAAGTGTTAATGTTGTAAACCTTTAAAGCCCTACTCTCAAAGCTAATTACAGGTGCAATGTTGGTTGTTAACATATAATTATATACAGTAAGTCTTTTCAGGACGTTATTTTACACACGTTTTCCGGTGAAAGCAGAACACTAGAGCCAGAGCTGCGGTTTTATTATTAATGTAGAAAGACAAAGTGTGTCAGAGAGACTGGGACATAGTAAAGAGAGAATAAAAAGTGGGTGAGAAGTAAAAAATAAATAAAAAAGCTGGTGAGAGAGAAAAGAGATGACTTTCATTATCACTCAAACCATCTCTCACTCTCTTGCTTGCTCTCTGTGAAGTATTGAGTGATCTCCATCGCTTTGCTGGGAGATAAACTCATCTCAGGCTTTGCAGAAGAAGATCTCACTGCAGCTTTTCTGTTTTCTACACCGGAAAACAGATCTGTTTAAGCTGTCGCACAAAACACCTTTTTTATATTAGTCACCTTTTTTTTTGCAAATTAGAGAAAATATTGTTAAGATGTACAAATGAATGTTTGGCAAGGTGAAGCTAATGTCTGTGCAAATGTAATTTACATATTTATTAAAATTCATTATAGTTTACATCTGAAAATAACAGTACTTGCTGTAGAATGCTTAAGAAATGAAAGGCGATTGGAAGGGCCCTGAGAACATAGGGTTGTTTTCCAGAAATTCAGTGTGGGAATGTAGGGAGTCCTGGGAACATCGGGAGACCTGGGAACATGGGGAGTCCTGGGAACCTAGGGAGACCTGGGAAGAAGGGGAGACCTGGGAACATGGGGAGTCCTGGGTACGTGGGGAGACCTGGGAACCTAGGGAGACCTGGGAAGAAGGGGAGACCTGGGAACATGGGGAGTCCTGGGAACCTAGGGAGACCTGGGAAGAAGGGGAGACCTGGGAACATGGGGAGTCCTGAGTACGTATGGCTCGCTGGGAAAATAGGCACTATTATAAC
Organism: Ictalurus furcatus; assembly: GCF_023375685.1. Lineage (NCBI taxonomy): Eukaryota > Metazoa > Chordata > Actinopteri > Siluriformes > Ictaluridae > Ictalurus > Ictalurus furcatus. The sequence continues at coordinate 12,180,579 of NC_071266.1, forward strand.
ATTATTTGGTTGGGGGGGCATAGGAACATGGGCCACTGTGGTGACATGGGATCCTGGGAATATAGGGATTCCTAAGAATGTAGAGTCCTGGGAACATTAGGGGTCCCAGGAACATAACAGGTCCTGGGGACACTGGTCACTCTGGGAAGTGGAAGAAGCCTTTATTTGTCACATATACATTACATCACAGTGAAATTGTTTTTCCCCAGTTTGTTAGGAAGCTGGGGTCAGAGTGCCGGGTCAGTCATGATGTGGCGTCCATGGAGCAGAGAGGGTTTAGGGCCTTGCTCAAGGGCCCAACAGTGGCAGCTTGGTGGTGGTGAGGCTTGAACCCCTGACCTTCTGATCAGTAACCCAGAGAACATAGGGTGTCCTGGGAATATAGCGGGCCCTGGGAACATAGGGCACTTTGAGAATATGTGAGGTCCTGGGAACAATGGGAGTGCTGGGAATATATGGTGTAGTGACAATATTCAGAGTTCTGGGAAAATATTGGTTCCTGGGTACATATGTAGTACTGGGATCATAGGAGTTCCATGGAACATAGGGGTTTTGGGAATATAGAAGACTCTGGGCATTGGGGAACATATGAGGTTCTTGGAAACATAGGGCACTATTAGAAATTTCGGGGGGTGGGAGTGAGGTCCTAGGAACATGGGGTACTCTGATGACATGGGATCCTGGGAATATAGGGATTCACAAGAATATAGGGAGTCCTGGTAACATTGGGGGTCCTGGGACCATATTGGTTCCTGGGAACAGGGGTCCTTGTTAACAGTTCAACTTCATTGAGTGTGTCAATTAGCATGACATCGTGATGTTAAGCAGGTTAGCTTAGTACCGTATCTCTTGGACATTCACTTGAAATCACATAACCATTCCCCTTTCCTCTGTTGCTATGGCAACTTTTCTTTCCTCAATTTTGGATCCATTTTCACCTTGCTCGAGTGAAGCCATCAAACTCAGTCTCACAGGTCATGCTGCAGCTGCTCTGTGTGTGTGTGTGTGTTTGTGTAAGAGTAAACACATCTTATAGGTTACTTGTTTGTGTGTGTGTGTGTGTGTGTGTGTTCGTGTAAGAGTAAACACATCTTATAGGTTACGTGTGTGTGTGTTCGTGTAAGAGTAAACACATCTTATAGGTTACTTGTGTGTGTGTTTCCTCAGGGATTTTTACTTGGCTCATTAATTTTATGGAAAAAGACGACTAGTGAGTGAGAACAAAAATAGGAGGAAAAGATAAACAGCTACTATTGTCTCTTGTGGGCGTGGCCAGAAGATTCATGCTCAATCAGGTGGATTTGTCACTTTATTACATCATAACTATTGCTCCACCCAGATCCCGGAGGAGCACGATGTGGAGAGTCAGGTGAGGAAGGAGAGAGAATGGAGGTTCCTGAGGAACGCCGGAGTGCGCCGACAGAGCCAGCGTATCACACAGAGAGGTACACAAGCACACACATTACACAGAGAGGTACACAAGCACACACATTACACAGAGAGGTACACAACCACACATTACACAGAGAGGTACACAAGCACACACATTACACAGAGAGGTACACAACCACACATTACACAGAGAGGTACACAACCAGACACACACATTACACAGAGAGGTACACAACCACACATTACACGGAGAGGTACACAATTACACACATTACACAGAGAGGTACAGAACCAGACACACACATTACACAGAGAGGTACACAAGCACACATTACACAGAGAGGTACACAACCAGACACACACATTACACAGAGAGGTACACAAGCACACATTACACAGAGAGGTACACAACCAGACACACACATTACACAGAGAGGTACACAACTACACACATTACACAGAGACGTACACAAGCACACGCATTACACAGAGAGGTACTCAAGCACACATTACACAGAGAGGTACACAACCACACATTACACAGAGAGGTACACAACCAGACACACACATTACACAGAGAGGTACACAACCACACATTACACGGAGAGGTACACAATTACACACATTACACAGAGAGGTACAGAACCAGACACACACATTACACAGAGAGGTACACAAGCACACATTACACAGAGAGGTACACAACCAGACACACACATTACACAGAGAGGTACACAAGCACACATTACACAGAGAGGTACACAACCAGACACACACATTACACAGAGAGGTACACAACTACACACATTACACAGAGACGTACACAAGCACACGCATTACACAGAGAGGTACTCAAGCACACATTACACAGAGAGGTACACAAGCACACACGTTACACAGAGAGGTACACAACCACACATTACACAAAGAGGTACACAACTACACACATTACACAGAGAGGTACATAACCACACATTACACAGAGAGGTACACAACCACACATTACACAAAGAGGTACACAACTACACACATTACACAGAGAGGTACACATCCAGACACACACATTACACAGAGAGGTACACAACCACACATTACACAAAGAGGTACACAACTACACATACACACATTACACAAAGAGGTACACAACTACACATACACATTACACAGAGAGGTACACAACCACACATTTCAAACAGAATGTCTTAACAAACGCACGCACATGCACACACACGCACAGAGCTGGTGACGTCAGAGTGGAGGCTCCTGTTTCACACATGCGTCTCTTCCCTTCATCACAGAAATCATCTCTGTTTCATCCCTAGCTCTCTGGGAAAAAAAATATGAACTGGACTGACCTTATTCCCTGTGAGAGAGAGAGAGACAGATGGAAATGGAGAGAGAGAGAGTGAGTGCATGAGAAAGAAAGACAATTTGAGATATATATATATATATATATATATATATATATATATATATATATATATATATATATATATATATGTATGTATGTATATACAGAGACAGACATAGGGCAACAGACAGGATGCAAAAAGAGACAGAAAGACAATAAGAGAGAGAGAGACAGAACAAGAGAGACTGACAAAAAGAGAGATAGAAATAGAGAAATGAACAAAAAGACAGAGTGAGAGAGAGACAGAGAGTGAGGAATAGAGAGATGGAAAGAAAGACAGAGAAAACTGGAGAGACAGACAGAAAGGGAAGGAGAGACCAAGAAACAGATATGGTAAGAGAGAGACAGACAGGCTGAATGAGAGACTGAGAGACTGAAAATGAGAGAGACAGACAGATATGGAGAGAGAGAGAGACAGACAGACAGATACTGTTCTAAAATGTAATCTAAGTCACCTGTAACACAGATCAACACTTGTACTTTATTTGATTGACAGTCCTCTTTGCCCCACACCCTTTGTCCAGGAATCGCCCGATTGGACGATCAGATCTTCATTAACAGGAACCCCGGAGTGCCTTCAGTGGTGAAGTTTCACCCGTTTAACCCCTGCATCGCTGTCGCCGATAAAGACTCCATCTGGTGCAGGAACCTATTTATTAACTGTTCATAACTTCATTACTGTTTATTTTCTTTTATGTTTAAACTGTGTGTGTGTGTGTGTGTGTGTGTGTGTGTGTGTGTGTGTGTGTGTGTGTGTGTGTGTGTATGTATATGTGTGTGCGTGTGTGCGTGCGCGTACGTGTGTGTGTGTAGTTTTTGGGACTGGGAGAAAGGCGAGAGGTTGGATTATTTCTATAACGGGAATCCCCGATACACTCGCATCACAGCCATGGAGTACCTGAACGGACACGACTGCTCCCTCCTCCTCACCGCCACCGGTCAGTTCAGCTGTCAGTCAAACCATTGCTAAGCAACACTCAGGCCAGCGTAGTTATAGTGAACAGAGTAAAATAATCACACATTATAATGCTGTTTAAAGTAATTTTGCAAACTCACATCTGCATTTATTGCTCTTCTGTGTTTGGATTATTTTTTGTTTTTTCTTTTTAACTTTTTTTTTTTTAACTATTTGTCATTTTTACTTTTAGAATTTTAGGTAATTTGCAAGAGTGGTTTTTTGTGCTTTTTTTTGTTTCGAATTTTACTTTTTAGTGTGAGGATAACTTTTTCCTGTTTCTTTTTTAGGTTTTATATTTGTGTTGACTTTTTTTTAATTGAGTTTTTTTATTGTTTTAGATTATGGATTATTAGTTTTAGTGTTCAGACTTTCTTCCTTGTACTTTTTAAAATGATAATTTCTGTTAACTTAAGCTGCTTTGTTTTTACATTTTCTTTTTTAGATATACTTTTTTAAGGTTAATCTTTTGTCCATCATTTCTAAAAATATTTTCATTTGTGTTGACTTATTTGCAAGAAGTTTAAATGTTTTTTGGTTTTTGCCTTTTTTGTTTTTAAATTCTCATTAGTTTTATTCCCAGGCTAATTAATTTCCTTCATACGTTTTTTTTTTTTAATCGAACTTTAAAAATTGTTAATTGTTCGTGGGTTTTTCTAGATTATATATATATATATATATATATATATATATATATATATATATATATATATATATATATAATCTATTTATTTATTTATTTATTGAGTCTCCAGATATTTACACCTTCATACTTTTTTTAATTTTCGATTTTTTTTTTTTGTATTTACCTTTTCTTTTTTAGATATACTTTCTTTTAGTGTTAAAGAGACAGAATGGGAAAGAGAGAGACATAAGGAGAGAGAGAGATGGGCAGAAAGAGAGAAGCAGACAGAAAGAGAATAGAGAATTTTTTTCCATGGTAATTTTTTTAACATATTTAATTTGTATTAATTTACGATTTCCGTGAGGTTTTAAATTATTATTGTTTAAATTACTGAGTTGTTTTTGAATCTTTTTTTTTGTTTCAGGATGTTTTTAAATGTATTGTTTTGTTATTTATTATTATAATTAGTAGTAGTGTATTTTTTACATGTATTATTTACAGTAAAACCCTGTATCTACTGTTTCAGTCACCACAGTTTCACTTAACCAAAGTCCAAAAAAAATCAATAGAAAATTCCAGAAATACAGTAAACTTTCATCATTGAACTTAGCCGTTCTGAGTAACGCAATGAAATCGCGTGAGGTCCCACCCGGGACATTAATCATCCCTTTATCAGGCGTATCCATGCTGTGTACGCTACCCAGCCGTTTCGCTTAACAGATTAACTCTCACAGTGTCGCAGTGTTTGTGTTCTAGTAACCCTTATTTTGCTTAATAATGGCCCCAAAGCATAAGAGTAGTGATGCGAGAAGTCATAAAGTGCTTCCTTTAAGTGGAAAAGTGAAATTCTGAATTTAACACAGAAAGAAAACAAATCGTATGCTGAGGCTGTAAAGCAAAAACACATCTTCATTCTGAAATTGTGAAAAAACTAACAGAAATTCGTGCTATGACTAAACTTTATTAACTTTATATCATATAGGGATGTACAGTCTATAGTGTTCGCTACTATCCACGGTTTCCGCCATCCACTGAAGGGTTCGGAGCCTATCCCCCGCAGATACAGGGTTCCTACTGTATTTAATATGCCTCTTTTATTACTTAACATTTTATTTGTATGATTTATGACTTGATGTCTTTCTGGTAATAATTTATTAGTGTATATTTTCTCTGCTTCACCTCACAGACGACGGGGCGTTACGAATCTGGAAGAACTTTGCGGACCAGCGGAATCCCGAGATGGTGACTGCATGGCAGGGTCTCTCAGACATGCTGCCCACCACACGAGGTTTGTAGAAACACACACACACACACACACACACACACACACACACACACACACACACACACACAACCCATTGTTTTTGCTGATCTTGCCTCGTGTCTCGTCCCTCCATGCTGTCAGTGTGTGGAAAAGCGTTTTGGAATTGCAGCATGAGTCGGGACTCTAGAGAGAACCCCGGCTGCTCTGGTATGGAAGCAGATGGACATTTACTCAATAATCAGTTTTTTAATTTTTTTTTTTGGTTTTAAAAAAAAAAAGTAGCTTTTTTTTGTACTGTAGAAGTCCAGCGTTTTGTTGCCGTTGTGTCGTGTTTAGAAATCAGAATAGAAGTTTCCTTGTTTTCTTTTCTTGTTTAACTTCCTCTTAAGCACTTTTGTGTGTATTTTTTTTGTTGCTATCACTTTAAAAATCCTGCTTTTTTATTATTATCTGCTATTTAAAATGTCTAAAAAAAAAAAAAAAATTATTATTAAAAAAGTTGGTTCCAGTTCATTTTTTATATTCAGCGTGTCACATTGTGAGAAATGAAATGTATGTGTGTGTGTGTGTGTGTGTGTGTGTGTGTGTGTGTGTGTGTACAGGCAGTTTTTACTTTTTCATCATTTATTCGTTTAAAATGTGGGCCGAATATCTTCAGTAAAGTAATAAAAAAAAAAGATTTTTAGCATTGTTTAGTTAGTTAGTGGCGCAATATTAACCTTTACAAATTAAGAATAGCTTTATTTTTTTTTTAGAAAAGTGAGTGAGATTTTCTTCTTTATTCTTGATATTCTGCATGAACTCTTTCCACCATTTTGTTTATTTTACACCGCGTGAAAAGGCGAGCGTGAGCATGATGTATTTTTAATCGTATCGCTCAGCCCTACTTCTTACAAACAGGTGAATATTGACGAATTATATAAGACTTCAGACCAAACGCCTCTAAATATAAACTTTTCTCGCCAGTTGCATCATTTCTACAAAAAAGTCTGACTGATGTTCAGTCACCTTCTAATTTCATTGGACATTACCCATGGTGACTATCGCAGTCGGTTTGGTGAATTAAACCCAATTATATTCAGTGTCTCTCTATTTCTCCGTCTCTCTCACACACAGTAGTTCCTGAAAGAGCTGGGTAATAAAACAGCAGCTACTCTGATTAATGTCAACCTGAGAATCGCTCACACACACACACATCTCAGAACTGTCACTTATTCCTGTTTATCAGGACAAATCTGATCTCAGACCTGTTAAACACACCTCATTGTGTGAAAAAAGTGCCGAAATAACTGACGTATTGAGCGATTACGTCTGATCCGGATCGAAATCTCTTCTTTTAGCGTCGCCAAAATTAAACGTCGGCTAGCTGACAAGTTTAGTGTTCGAGTCTGAGCGTACAACGCTTCTCATTCTGTCAGTTTTCTAAATGTTGTGGAAGTAGAATCCAATTAGAACCATCTTTAGGAAACTGTGATTCCCAGTGTACTTTTACAGAAACTTTTTACAAGAAATTCTTAAATTACACAATGGGACATTGAGAGAACCTTTGAAGAAAGAACCCTTTTTTGGAAGCTAAGAACCCTTAATTATCGGTTGAACCCATGAAGAACCATTTTTCGGTTGCTAAAAACCATTACTTGTCTGATGAATCCTTGAAAACTCTTGAAGAATCTTTCTTAGAAGCTATGAACCATAACGTATCCCTTGACCCATGAAGAACCACATTTTTACAGTTAAGAACCATTAGTTAAAGAACCCTCCAAGAACCTTTTTTTAGAAGCTATAAGCCCTTAGTTATCTGATGAACTCTTGAAGAACCTTTCTTAGAAGCTATAAATTACCCATGGAACCCCTGAAGAACCACCTTTTTACAGTTAAGAACCCTTCGTTACAAAGTGAGCCCTTAAAGAACCCTCAAAGAACCTTTTTTAGAAGCTATCAAATCTTAATCATCCAATGAACCCTTTTTGTAAACCAAGAACTCTTAGGACCTCACTGAAGAACCGTTAAGAACCCTCGGTGGTTGCTTGTTATTTAAGAATGTGTTGTGTAAACTGGTTCTTTAGCTCTTTGTGTTTTCTCACATGGAGTGTTTTTTTAACGTAACAATGCCACATTTTTTGTCAAAACACACGTCTCTAAGACACGCTGTTAATTTATTGTCATTAATTTTTTAATGAATAAAACACACACACTCACACATCACAGTGAATCCATTAGCACTGTTCTCCTTTTCTTTTCTTTTTTTCTTTTAGCCAATAAGGACACAAGTCAATAACACATTCAGAAAGAAGTCAAGGTTGCATCCCAAACCGCATAATGTGCATTAAGTAGTAAGCCTATAAAGTAATGACTGACAAAATGTGTGAAAAAGTATATTAGTAGAGATGGTTCACAAAGCCTAGCTGTCAAAAATACAATTTATTGAACAATACAATCACTTCTGGTTGCTTCTTGAGTGTGTGTGTGTGTTACTGTTTTGGTCTATAAATTTACGATTCATTGATTCAGTGGTTCTGAGATTCCTTTCAATGAATCATTTATAAATTATCCGTTTCTGTCCTTTAATCCCTTACACTCTTACAAAAGGTTATTTAAAGCAGTTTCTTACAGTGATTCAATTGATGCCTTGATTCAGTGATTCACTGAATCATTCAGGCAGAAATCGCTTTAAAACACTGTTAAAGATTGCCTGGTGATTCAAATCATCTGTAAATGAATCAGTGAATCAATAAATCAATAGAATCTGTGTCAGAAATTGCTTTAAATATATTTTTGTAAGAGTGTAAGAGACTAAATAATACGATTAGGTGATAAATGAATCACTTATAAATGATTTCAGTTGTCGGTAAGTGAATGATTCTCTGAGTCATTCAGTGAATTAGAGAATATAATATTATATATAATATTAGAGATACAGAGTTGTTGATTGGAATAAATGAATCAAGGAATCAGTTAATCAGTGCAAGTCAGAAAGACAGAAGAGGTCAACCGATAGTTTTTAAAATTATATAAATATTAATATATATTAACAAATATTAAAGTAAATAAAAGATATAAATTCAAACTGAACCAAAAAGTAATACTCCAAATAACAAATAAAATAGAGACATCCAAAATGAATCAAAAAACCATTTCAAATAACACAACAAAAGTTGTCTGTGTTTTTATTCGCCTCTAGAGGCCACTCTCGTACTGTATAATGACAGTGGACCGCTCCCGCAACAGACACAACCGGGAAAAACTATAACAGATAGTTCCAGCAATTGGCAATCAGTTATCGGTGCCAATTAATCTGCAAAACCGATCAATCAGTCAACCTCCAAAAGACTGCCACTGTAAGGAGCTGTTTCCAAATTTATCCGAGCTAAGAACCCATTTGAAGAGAGTAATGACACGCATCTCGTACGATGGCTAGCAAAGAAAACATGGCCTCAGGAAGTGCTGAATGAGGCTAGCCAGCTTAACGACGGTTTATAAATACAAAACAGGTGGAGTTTTGGCCCAAGCTCGCCACCTAGTGGCACCACCAGGAAGAAACAGTCAAATTCACACACTAGCTTTGCTACAGTCATAAACCAGTCATAAACCAGTCCCTAATGTGCATTGGGTTTGTTATTTATTTGTGGAAACTCCTGAGTGATGCTCGACCTCTGTCCTGCTGTGGGTTTCTCAGAAGCTTTTCCTGCATTTTCTTTGCTTTTTTTGTGTGTTTGTAACTTGACTTTATGGAAGTGGGACACGAGACTCGGCTGAATTTATTCCAGCAGAACTTATTTTTAAACTCTCTCTCTCTCTCTCTCTCTCTCTCTCTCTCTCTCTCTGTCTGCACGGAGGTGAAACTAACAGTGCTGGGGAATTCTGACACGCTGTCGTCTTCTCCCCGCTCTAATTTTGTCTCATTTTTCCTCAGCAGTTAATTACCGAGTTCGTTATGACTCCGGCATGTTAGAGCAGGGGAAGAAAATGAACCAGGCAGGACTCGTGTGGAGCAGAATGGCAAATGACTGTTTTTTAACCCTTTACCCCAAATACATGATATCAGTCTAAGTCTAATATTTATAAGTCTAAAATTATGGAAGTAGAATTCAAGTAGAACCTTGTTTTGAAAACGATGAACACTTAATTACCCACTGAACTCTTAAAGAAGCTTTTTAGAAGCCAAAAATTCTTAATTACCCAATTAACCCAATGAAACTTTGAAAAACCCCTTTTTCGGATGTTAAAACCCATAAATAACGGCTGCTTATATTATTATCCAATTAACTGTGGAAGCTATGAACCCTTACATATCCAATACATTCTTGAAAAACAAATTTCTTTATATACTATGAAGCCTTTACTTAATGAACCCTTAAAGAAGCCTTAAAGAAACTTTTTTTTAGAAGCTGTGAGCCCTTTAATTTTCCAGTGAACTCTTAAAGAACCATTTTAGAACTATTTTGGAGACTAATAATGCTTAATTATGTAAGGAACCTTTGAAGAATCCTTTTAAAATGCTATCAACCCCTAATTATCCTATGAATCCTTAAAGAACCTATGAAGAACCTTATTTTTTTGGCATTATGAACCCTTAATTATCCATTGAACCCTTGAAGAACTCTTTTTAGAAGACTAAAACTCATAAATAATGAGTATTATATACATATTATTATCCAGTCAACTGTGGAAGCTAAGAACTCTGACATATTCAATAAATTTCTGAAGAACGATTTATTTATATATTGTGAGCCATTGAACCAAGGAACCATTGACTAAATATTTTAGAAGCAAACAACCTTTACCTAATGAACCCTTAAAGAACCCTCAAACAAACTTCTTTTTATCCAAGGAACCTTGAAGAACCATTTCTTGTCAACTAAGAACTCTTATTGAACTCCATTGAACTCTTAAATAACCTTTTTGTTAATGCTATGACCTTTTCCAGTTCAATTCTCCAGTGCACCCTTAACGAACCATTTTAGAACCATTTAGGAGACTAGGAACGCTCGATTACGCAAGGACTCCTTGAAGAATCCTTTTTTAAAAGCTATAAACCCCTAATTATCCAATGAATCCTTAAAGAACCCATGAAGAACCTTTTTATGGAAGTTATGAACCCTTAATTATCCAATGAACCCTTGAAGAACCCTTATTGGAACCTGTGAATCCTTTAATTAATTTCCAAAGAGCCCTTTTTGGAAGCCATCATTATTTAAATGAACCCTTAAATAGCCGTTTTTTTGGAATCTTAGAACCCTTAATTACACACAGAACTCTTGAAGAACCTTTTTTGGAACCTAAGAAACTTTAATTATCAAATTAACCATTAAAGAGCTCTTTATTTGAAACCGTGAATCCTTATGTATTGATTGTACCCTTGAAGAACCCTTTTTTGGAAGCTAAGGACCCATCACTTTCCAGTGAACAGTGAAATGTATTAAGAGTGTGGGAGAAAAATAATCTAAAAATGTGCATGTCTTCTTCTGGCTTGGCATGTGTCAGAGGAAGCAGGTGTCAGTCCTCACTCTTGCGGTTCAGCAGCTGTCACACGTCAGGGGACAGTCAGAGAACAGGTGGAAATGAGATACGATAAAAATTAAAGCAGAAACCAGAGAAAAATCGCCCAAAAAAAAGTCGTTTGTGTCAGCGGTCACACCTCTACACTCTCAGTGTGTAGCAAAGTTTCTCCAGGAGTCGTGACTTGTGCATTAATAACACGCGTGTTCAGGATTCTGTATTCTCACACACACACACACAGAGTCTCTCAGCCATGTGTGCAGCTCTAGCCGCAGGCTTTCAGGAGAACTAGTTTTAAATTCATGGAGAAGTTTCCAGGGGTGAGAGAGAGAGAGAGAGAGAGAGATGGAGCTCTGACATTTGTCTCAGCTGCTCTTTAATTGGCTGATGTCATGTTGGGAAACCACAGTCTTATTCTCACTTCCATTTCTGCCGTGTTTATGTGTGTGTGTGTGTGTGTGTGTGTGTGTGCGCATGGGGTAATGCAATGGGGTTCCCTGGCTGATGGACTGACCTGCCCCTGCTCCTCTCCCTCTCTCTCTCTCTCTCTCCTCATCTCTCTCTCACTCTGTCTCTGTATGTCTCTATCTGTTTTTCTGTCTCTGCATATCTCTCTCTCTCTCTCTCTCTCTCTCTCACACAGGTTTAGCTCGGCGGGTTTCAATCTATCTTGACAGAAGTAAGCAGGGAGGTGAGTGCTTCTCTTTCTATCTTGCTTGCTCTCTTTCATTCTCTCTCGCTTGCTCTCCTTTCATCTAGTCATGGCTCATGGCTCCCACCCACCCATCCCTCCTTCCCCCTGATCTCTCTGCGGCCTGTTAGAGAATCACTAATCATCCTCTAGTAGTGATTCTGCTCTGTAGTATCTCACACACACACTCTCCCTCTCTCTATCTCTCTCTCTCTATGTCTCTCTCTATGTCTCTCTCTCTCTCTCAACCTATCCTTGTCAGTGTATAGTGTGTGTTCCTTCATGCACCACAATAATTCAACACACTGCATTATGTTAAAGCTAAATCTCCATCAACTGACTAATCAACTGAAGCAGTGAATCAATGAATCAGTTACACTGTAAATTATGAATCATTTATCAGCAGTGCATACATATCAGCGAGTCCAATCTATGATGTTAATGTAATCTATGTAAATGAATGATTCATTATACATCATGAATCATTTATCAAATGTATGTTACCATTGTATGTCATGTAATCAATGTAACCGTCGATGTAATCGTCGTACATCGTCAATGTAATGGCTCATGATTCCCCATGACTCATGAATCATTTATCAAATGTATGTAACTGTTGATAAATGGTTCATGATTCACCATGACTCTTGAATCATTTATCATGATTTATTGTTTGATGCACTGAATTAGAGAATCATTGATAAAGTGTCATTGATTAGAATCAAGAGTTGAATCAAGTGAATCAGCCAATAAAAGACAAAGAGGACGAAAATGTTGTTATTATTATTATTTTCTATGACCGCATCAGGAGGCAATGGGGAAGTGGGCAGGGCAAGTGATTAAAAAAAAAGTAAGCTAATGGGAAGCAATGCGATGTGACTACTAACAGTGGGAGTGAGGGACGGTGATCCGCTTCTTTATTTCCTCCCACACTGTGAATCATTGTCTGTGATTTTTCTGTTTCGGATATTTGTGTCTAGTGGCAGCTCGAATGTTTGATGTCGAAAAACGAAAAAGCGTCAGCTTTTTGCTTCAGATAGTCATCATAGTCGTGAAGCATTGTTTTCAGCTCGTTCTGAATGGCTGAATTACATGTTTTATGCACAAGTGATGACAGAACCTTTTGGGTGACATGATCTACTTCCTGTATTTGTACAAAAAATTTAAATAAAGGAGTCACGTTTTTACACATGGGATAAAATGTTTCAAATGTAATTGTCTTAAACACCGTCAGTGTAAATTGGACTCTAGGCTTTAGTACAGAATTAAAAATAAAAAAAAGTTTTTTTTTTTAAAAAAACCTATTAAATGCTCGATAGACTCTCTGTAATTGGTTTGAAACAGTCAGGAGGAAGTAAATTAAAGTTTGTGCCCCTAAAACACTTCTTCACTTTCTCTGATAATCATGCATCCTTGTGTGTGTGTGTGTGAGAGAGAGAGAGAGAGAACACTATGTTATGATGTTGTGATGTTATGGTAATATATTAATTAAGCTGATTGTATTAATGAGAGCTTCTTACAGGATAGATGATGTGTGTTACAGCTTTGATGTTTGTGAGGGGAAACCCTTTGTTCAGATCTGTGTGTGTGCATGCGCGCACAGTTTTCCATTTTCAGTCTTTTAAATGACAGCAAAAGTTTTGAAACTAGGGCAGCCATCCTCCGAGTCCAGCCTGGAAAACTAGGTCCTGATCCGCATGGGGTCTGGTGTGTGTGTGCGCGTGTGTGTGTGTGTCCTCCTGTAACTGATGATCGGCTGTCAAGGTGCACAGAGGAATGACGAAATAAACTTGCGTCATGAGCCCGAGCGCACCGGATTGGCCCACCACTAAACCAAATCTCCGTCATCTGAGTCGACGAATCAGTTATTCAGTGATTCATGAATCATTTATCCATGATTCCATGTCAGCATTTCTATTCTGTGACATCAGTAAGTGAATGAATCTCTGATTCATTGATTGATTGAGCGATTCAGTGAATTTGAGAATCACTGACTCATTAATTGAATCAATGATTCAAGGAGTCGATTGATTCAGTGAATCAAGGGGTCGATTGAATCAGTGAAGAGAAAAGGTAGTGTTGTGAATGTGTAATGTGCAGCGAGTGTGTGCATTGTAATTGTAAGAGTCCAATACAGAACTGTGTGTGTGTGTGTGTGTGTGTGTGTGTATAAGGTGCAGGAATGGTGGTGGACTGGGAACAAGAGAACGGGCTCCTCATGACCTCTGGAGATGTTCGAGTCATCCGGATCTGGGACACAGAGAGAGAGATGAAGGTCCAGGTAATTAGTACACACACACACAAAATGAGCCGACTGTGGAAATACACTCGTAGTAAACACTCTGTTAAGTTTGTGTGTGTGTGTGCGCATGTGCTCAGGACATCCCGACAGGAGCAGACAGCTGCGTGACAAGTGTGTCATGTGACCCGCAGCGCTCCCTAGTGGTGGCCGGCCTCGGCGACGGATCTGTGCGTGTGTATGACCGCAGAATGGCTCCCAATGAGTGGTAAGACTCACACAAACACACACACACATGAATCCATATAAAGCTTTAGTAAAGTCAGTTATTATTTGATTTACTTTTTGGGTTTGTTTATTTCATTAAATGAAGAAAGATTCTAATGAGTCACTTTCAGTGTCAAATTTGATTCACTCCTTTTTTTTTAATGAAAGCTTCGATTAGTGAGATTCTTTTATTCACTTTTATTTTATGTGTTTAAATAAATCAATAAAAGGCTTTGATTCCCTGATTCCCTTGTATGCGTTTAATTGAGTCAGTCGAAAGATTCAGTTGAGTCAGATATGATTCACTAGTGACAGTGATTCCCTCTTTTAGCTTGTGTGACTAAATGAATCAGAGAGGAGTCGATTATAAAGCCAGTGTGTCATCTGTGACGCGCGCACACACACACACACACACACACACACTCTGTTTTTATGTGGTGCTACTTCCCAAATCCAAACCTATACCTATTTATTTCAGGCAGAACTGTGTGTGTGTGTGTGTGTGTGTGTGTGTGTGTGTTCGAGTTAGTGTCTGGAGTACTACAATTAGTCACACACACACACCTTGAGACAACAGGGTGATGAAGCTGTAAAGCGCTTCATGAATAATTAATGAATGTTAATTAGGCGGTGAAGCTCCCTCAGGCTCCACAGTTACACACCTAAAACTGTCTCACTGCATTACACTGTCTGTCTCACCTCCTCTCTCTCTTTCTATCTGTCTCACCTCTTTCTATCTGTCTGTCTCTATCGCTCAATCTGTCTCACCTCTTTCTATCTCTCACCTCTCTCTGTCTGTCTCTATTGCTCCATCTGTCTCACCTCTCTATCTGTCTCACCTCTCTCTATCTGTCTCACCTCTCTATATCTGTCTGTCTTTGTCTCGCCTCTTTCTATCTGTCTCATCTCTGTCTGTCTCACCTCTCTCTATCTGTCTCACCTCTCTGTGTGTCTGTCTCACCTCTGTCATGCTGTCTGTCTCTGTCTCATTTCTGTCTACATGTCTCACCTCTCTCTTTATGTCTGTCTCTTTCTCACCTCTCTCTCTGTCTCTGTCCCACCGCTATCTGTCATTCATTCTCTGTCTTACCTCTTTCTGTCATGCTGTCTGTCTCATATTTTCTTCTTTCTGCCTGTCTCATCTCTAACTGTCTCTCCTTTTTCTTTCTGCCTCACCTCATTGTGTCTGTCTTCACTGCGGTTGTCTTCCTCTCTCTCTTTCTCTGTCTCTCTCCCTCTCTCTCTCTCTCTCTCTTATTGAGTGTGAACCTGCTCTTTCATTCCTCTTTCTCTCTTTTTTTAAATCATTATTTTTTCTTTGTTCTCTTTTCCTTTTTTATTCAACATTTTCTCTCCCTCTCTCTTTTTCCGCACATGTACACCTCTCACTTTCTCACTCATCCCACCAGCCATCCGTCTCGGCTCTCTCTCTCTCTCTCTCTCTCTCTCTCTCTCTCTCTCTCTCTCTTTCTCTCTTGCCCTGTTTCATCTCCCTCTCTCTGGCTTCCAGTTTTCTTTATCTTTTTCTTTCTTGTTCTCGTTTCCTCTGTGTGAATGTCATCACTTCACTCTCTCTGTCTCCCTCTCCCTCTGGTTTTTCATATGTGTGTCTCTCTGTATGTCTCGATCACTCTTTTCTGCCCTCACACTCCTTTTCATGTTTGGTAAATTACAACTCTTCAAACAGACTGTAATAAACTCTCTCTCACACACATACACACAGATCCGTCTTTGTGTCTGTCCCCACACTGCAGTGTCTCTTTCTCTCTGTGATTATTTAATCTAAAACCTATTACTGAACACCACATTCCACAACTTTATGGAATTGTGGGTAGGATTTCTTTACAGTGGTCCTGCAGCTCCCCCTAGTGGGTCACATTTGTTATTGCGGCTGTGATTTTAATAACCAGTGAAAATATGTGCAAATGTGTGTGTGTCTGTGTGTAGCCGTGTGATGACGTATCGGGAGCACGGTGCGTGGGTGGTGAAGGCTCACCTGCAGAGAGAGACAGACGGACACATCATAAGTGTTAGGTAACACACACACACACTCGCATAGATGTTCAGACTTCAAAACAATTGCAGGTGTGATATTCTGTGTGTGTGTGTGTGTGTGTGTGTGTGTGTGTGTATGTGCGTGCAGTGTAAATGGAGACGTGCGTTTTTTTGACCCCCGTATGCCTGACTCCATCAACGTGCTACAGACTGTGAAAGGACTGACAGCACTCGACATCCACCCACAGGCCAACCTGTTCGCCTGGTCAGTGACAGTATAACACTCCCAATATTAGTGTACTACATAGTGAACAGGGTGTGGTTTAGTGCACTACATAGTGAACAGGGTGTGGTTTGGTGCACTACATAGTGAACAGGGCATGGTTTAGTGCACTACATAGTGAACAGGGCGTGGTTTAGTGCACTACATAGTGAACAGGGCGTGGTTTAGTGCACTACGTAGTGAACAGGGCATGGTTTAGTGCACTACGTAGTGAACAGGGCGTGGTTTAGTGCACTACATACTGAACAGGGCGTGGTTTAGTGCACTACGTTGTGAACAGGGCGTGGTTTAGTGCACTACATAGTGAACAGGGCGTGGTTTAGTGCACTACGTTGTGAACAGGGCGTGGTTTAGTGCACTACATAGTGAACAGGGCGTGGTTTAGTGCACTTCATAGCGAACAGGGCGTGGTTTAGTGCACTACGTAGCGAACAGGGCGTGGTTTAGTGCACTTCGTAGTGAACAGGGCGTGGTTTAGTGCACTACGTAGTGAACAGGGCATGGTTTAGTGCACTACGTAGTGAACAGGGCGTGGTTTAGTGCACTTCATAGTGAACAGGGCGTGGTTTAGTGCACTACATAGTGAACAGGGCGTGGTTTAGTGCACTACATAGTGAACAGGGCGTGGTTTAGTGCACTACATAGTGAACAGGGCGTGGTTTAGTGCACTACATAGTGAACAGGGTGTGGTTTAGGACACTACAGATGAACGCTTGTTCGAACGCTTGTCTCTCACTAGTGTGAACATAGGATTGTGGGTAGTGTAGTATTTCACATGTAATTTGCCAAAATAATAAATCTCTCTCTCGCTACATCTCTCTTGCTCTCTCTCTACGCCTCTCTTTCTCTCTCTCTACGTCTCACTCTCTCTCCCTATCTCTCTCTCTCTCTTTGTGTCTCTCCCTCTCTCTCTCTACGTCTCACTCTCTCTCCCCATCTCTCTCCATCTGTCTCTCTCCATCTCTCTCTCCATCTCTCTATTGCCCCCCCCTCTCTCTCTCTCTCTCTCTCTGTCTCTCTCTCCGTCTCTCTCTCTCTCTCTCCATCTCTCTCTCCGCAGTGGTTCTATGAATCAGTTCATCGCCGTGTATAACTCCAGTGGTGATGTCATCAGTAATATTAAATACTATGATGGCTTCATGGGGCAGAGGATCGGTGCTATAAGCTGCTTAGCTTTCCACCCATACTGGGTAACACACACACACACACACACACACACATTTCATTTTTGGTTCATCAGTTAAGGATCGTGATTTAAATGAGGAAACTTTGCTGCAGTCCCCTGAGTTTAATCTCTGTTTCACTTATTGCTTTATTAATATGCAGGTGATTTATTAGTACATAGAACAATAACAATCTCTCTTCCTGTTTTCTCTTTCTGTCCGTCTTTTTTCATGTCTCACCCGCCTTATCTGCCCCACCCTCTTTATCTCTCTCTCTGTCTCTCTCTCTTCCCTCTCTTCCTCCTGACTCTGTCTCTCCTTCTTTATCTTCCACTCACTCTGTTTGTCTGTCTTCCTCGCTTACTCACTCTCTGTCTCCTCTCTGTCTTTTTTCTCTCTCTTGCCCCTCTCTGGGTATCTCTCTCTGTCTGTCTCTCTCCTTTTGTGTCTATCTATACCCATCTATCTCTCCCTCTCTCTCTCTCGCCACCATCTTTGTCCATCTATGTTTCTTCATTTCTGTCTATCTGTCTCTGTTTGTCTACCACCACTTTTTCTCTCTGTCTTTTTTCTGTCTTTCGCTCTCTATCTCCCATCTCTCCCTCGCTGTCTCTTTTTCTGTCTCTCTCTCTCCTTCTATCTCTGTCTATACCCCTCTCTCTCTATCTGTCTTGCCCCATCTCTGTTTTTCTCTGTCTGTCTTTCACATTTCATTCAAAAACACGTTCCTCTGTCCCCCTCCCTCCCTCTGTCTGTCTCTCTCCCTCGCTCTAGCCGCACTTGGCCGTGGGCAGTAACGACTACTACATGTCCATCTACTCAGCGGACAAGAGACTGAGATAACACCATGACCTCTGACCTTTTGACCTTACGTGCCCCAAGTGGGCGGGATGTAAATGACTTCTTGTACATATGCAACTACCACCATGAATGTTTAGTGAAGGCTGCTGAACTTTCACAGTCACTATTGGAATAACAACAGTAATAATAGAGTAATTATTATTATTATTATTATTATCATTATTATTATTTTGGAGTTCTTGATTGTAGACTTGGCTGTGCTGAGCAGTGTGTATATTTAAACTGCAATTATGAAAAACAGATACGTATATTTTACAGATCAGTAAAGGAGGCAGTGAAGTTGCCTCTCTTCGGAGTCTAAAAAGGGGCGGGGCCTGGGGGGTGGGGGGCAGGAAGTGCCCGGGGAACTCTTTACTAATGCATTATATTGAGATATGGAGTGTTATAAGTGAGTGGTGTCTTGCTATCTCAAAAGGGTGAGGGGGTGGTGGGGGGGGGGTGTCTAGGAATGTGGGAGGAGTCTTATAACAAATGCATTATGTGACAGTGAGAGATGAAAGAGGGGGTGGAGTCTGGGAGATGGGCCTTAAAAGAGGGTAGGCTGTAGGAGTGTGGGCCTAGAAGTGGGCGGAGACTTATAACAAATGCATTATATGAAATCCAGGGCCTTAAAAGGGATTCAGATATTATGCATTGGTTACGACTGTGAGTGGGGGCGGAGTCTGACAGCAGGTGGTTGGAGTCACACTATTAATGCAATATGAGATTGAGTGTCTAGAGAAGGGGTGGAAACTTGACGTTTCTGGGGGTCTCACACTGTTATTGCATTATATGAGAAAAGGAGATAAAAGGGGAGGAGTCTTGAAGTCAGGTCTCAATATGAATGCATTACGTGGGTGGGGTCTGAGAGTATGTTACCCAAAAGTGGGAGGTACCTGGCCCTGGGTGAGGTCATGAACGTTTGTAGGGGTGATGTCAGAGGTGAGCACCACACCTACCTACCACACACACACACTCACACACACACACACACACACACACACACACACACACACACACACACACACACACTCACTAGACCCAAATGCATATTTATACATGTGCTGATGTCACAATTATCACAAGTACAAATATTATCACCGTTTATGATATTCTCAGATTAGCATGTTTTCTCACACAGCTGCCTCATGGCTTAGCTTGCTAATCTAAATGTTTAAAATCCATGCATGTGCCAAAAAAACGTTATTGTTTTTGATAACATTTTATTTGACGCTTTTATAGAACTTTCATCAGCATCGGTTACTTCTCGGAGATTGACGTATACGACACTTGACACCACATGCATCCTGGAAAATTGTCCTGATAATCTGTTATGCGATGTATTATGTTACACCATGGGAAAATACTCCTTCCTGATTGGCAGGTGGGGACGTGTGCATATTTTTCACACGTTTTGCGCAGGAGCTCCCCATTTTACAGTCGGAGTACGCTGCTACAAGTTATTAATCAGAAATACACAAAAAGAGCCAAATGAACCAATCGACATGTGAATCTGGAGTGATTGACAGTTGTATTAGGTGTGAACTCTCTGATTTGAACTGACCACTTGGAGGCCCCGCCCCTTTCCCTCCATCTCAGATTAGTAATCTCTCGTTTCGTCTCGATTTTCCTGTTTCAAAGACGTCTTCACTTTTTGCCACGGTAAACAAAGAGTGTTTAGAAAAAGAAAAAAGAAGAACAACCTTACGAAATGTACTGATAGCAACATTTTGAAACCAGCCGCAAGTTTATTTTTATATCATCAAGAAATATTTACGAAGCCTCTGATTGTTTAAACGCTTCAGAGTATCCGTGATATAAGCGTGTTGTCAAGGAGGCTTTATTACACCATCACTACCCGAGGATTGTTTGGTGTAGGGAACCTTGTTAGGCAGTTTGTAAATTTGGAAATGACGTTAAATTATAGTATTGTGAACGCGTGATTAAAAACTTGCACAGTTACCGTGACAACATCGGCACATGCCTCATACAGTATATATTGTACTTTGCTCTGATATGATGGATTGTTTTTATATACACTGACTTCCTCTAGTGAAACAGGACTCACTTTCTGGGGGGGGGGATTTATCTGGAGGAACATTTAAAGGTTCTATGAAGAACCCTACATCCTGCTGTTTTACCTGTAATACAGGGTTCCAACCGTTCTCTTTTTCTTTAAAGTTGTATGTAAGGTTTCATTTTTGTTGTTTATATTATATGCGGTTTTCTGATTATTTTTCACCCTGTGTTTCAGTACTGTCTTTAACACGTCCTCGTCTTTAACGCTTCCCCTCACTTCCTGTCACATGAGGGACCACTTAAGGTACAAAGGAACAAGTGTGGAACAGCTTGCTGACTAGTTAACGGCAATGCAGTTTGCCTTGCAAACTCTAATAAATGGAACAAGATTCATTTCACCGATGTAGAAAGAAATTTTAAAATGACATGCCGCACCTTTAACAGTTTAAAGGTGCAGTATGTCGTTTTAAAATTTCTTTCTAGACTTGTAGCAATAAAGAAATGTGAACAAAATTCCTTAGCAAAATTGTATTTTGCAAACTACCATACAATCAACTCGAATAGTTTTTGTTTCAGGCTTGTGTTTAAATTCTTTATGGCCCGTAAAATTAGCTCCAACCCGCAAGGCAGAACAGAGCAGTTCAATCTGTGCTGGTTTTCTTACAACACATCTTACAAGGAAAACTGTTTCACCAGATAATGTGGGGTTGTTTATTAGGGGAAAGGGAAAATATATAAGATGTAATTGTTTTCATTACTTTACCTCATAAGCAGCAGAGGGTGCTAAATATCGCACACTGCTCCTTTAAGATGCCGAAGACGTTGCAACCAAATGGAAGACTTCAAGAGGGCGTTTTAAAACAGTACTTATGTGTTTGTTTCTTGTTTTTCTCTTTCTTTCTTTTGTATGTTGCTTGTTTTTCTTGATTATGACTTCTTCTGCCTGGATCTTGTTGACGGCGTTTCAGCTGAAAATCTCTCCACACACACCTCACCTCACGTCTTACTTTAGCTGAATAAAAAATGTCTGCCTGCAACCACTCGGACTGATTTCAGGAGCTTACATTAAAGGACTTCGGCCCCTGACCCACCTCACAGAGGACTCCCCGATGCACACCTACGACTGTACGACTATCTCTCTTTGAGTTTTAATGTTTTAGATTTAAACTGTAAAAAAAATTATAATAATAAGAAAAGCTAGTAGAATGAATTGATGCAATCAGGTGTTCTCTCTGCGACTGTAGACTGCTTTTGCTGGCTGTGGTTTTTATGACAGGAGAAGAAATCGTTGAAATAAAACCAAATACATGAATGAACCTCTCGTCTCGTTTGCGTGAATTTAAAAAAAAAAAAAAAATTGACCCAAGCTCAGAGCTGTTATTATTTATCTCACCCTGCTTGATAGCATGATGTTTTGTTGATTCTGACTTTCTCACAATTTCTGTATAAAGCTGATTTGATTTGTGGGCGGGACTAATGATAGCTCCGTTACTGACATCACAAATTACTTTCCAGTTTAGGTGTTTACACAGAACCATCATGCTAATCTAGATAGATAGTTTAGCCAGTAGTGATGAACAAAATTGTGGTTGCTATGGTAATGTTGTATTATGTTTCCAGTCTTGCCGATACTCTGATCTTAACAGGTCTGAAAGCATCTCAGCAAGGTGATCTGTGCTTCCAAGTGAACTCTAGTGAATTTGCAATTGCACATAAAGCGACAAAACGCCCAGTGACCGTTCATCTTCAATGAGAGCTGGCAACATGAGCGACGGTGATCACGTATGGGCGTGTCCAGTGACTTTGTAAGTTGAGAAAAGTTTAACTTTATGCAAATTTGGAACAACTTGGTGCAGTGACCACCAATAGGAGTGAAGACAGTAGAGAGCAAGTGATCCGTAGTCACGCGTGCTTAGCTTAGGGTCTTAGCAGGTTTAAAGCAACAACAAACAAAAAAAACAACAATAAAAGAAATAATACTGAAACACTCACCTTTTGTTGCAATCGAGCAAAATCCCAGTGTAGCTCCTATCTTGGGTGAGGTGTCCGGCTTGTCGCTGCTTTGGCGCCTGGGAACAAGCAGTACCTAGCCGGACACTTCACCCAGGAAGCATAGAGACCACGGGTGAAGAGCTGCAGTCCGGCCCCCAGTCACCATCAAACATATAGTGAATGACACCCTGATGGTGATGCTCACTTACTGAGATAGGAGCTACACTGGGATTTTGCTCAATTGGAACAAAAAGTTAGGGTTTTTTTTTTATTAGTATTTTGCTTTAAACGTGCTAAGCTAATTGGCACTTGTGCTTTGGCCGCAGATTGATGGCCCCTATGGCAAACAGCACACGCTGCTTCTCCTTCATCTTCTGAATTTTATATGAGATCGCTCTCCCTCCAGAATGTTTCATTTTAGGCGGCAAGAAAACTGGTTTGTTGTCAAAAGTGGAATGCTAGTTGCGCCACCCATGTTACTATGTCAACCAGTAGTAGGAATGCCTACTGGTGACTTCATAGTACAGCGGCTGGCGACTTGCAGCGATAAAATCGTATGTGTGAATGTAGCTTGAGAAAGGGAATCGACTCACTACAGGAAGTGAATCAAACATGTTCTGGGTTGTCGCTTTTTGTTGTCGAGTTTTTCATGAGCTGTTCAACTGAGCCAAAGGACAGCTGTAGAGCTGCAGAAATACCATGTGTTATGGAGTTTTAGAGAATATATGAATACACGAAGAGAAAATAAACACTGGATGTGACATACAAATTGTTTTAGACTAGTTATTTATATAATCATCTAATCATTGATTTAGCACCGGCTCCATGTGCTCTGTATTCAGGTTTTTGTTTTTTTTTGTGGTTTCTGCAAATACTTGGTAAAATTTTGTTACAATTTTTCGAGTTTTATGAGGACATTTTCATCCCTACACGCCCCTCAGATAACCTTTTTTTGTTTGTTTGTTTGTTTGCATTTTGATTCATTCAAATATATTGAGTGTGATATCAAACCAAACAGGAGAATCAATTTCACTGTGATTCAGAATCGGCAAACAGGCTAACCAGATTGAAAGTACCCTTTAAAGACTGACTTTACACACTAATTCATGTAAAGACATCAAAATGATTAAATAAACAGCAACATTGGAATGATCCGTTGTTAAAAAATTTACAGTTGTTAATAAAATGATGTAAATCTGCCCTCAAAATCTGTCCAGATGCTCATAATCTGTGCTGATTATCTGATTGGTTGCTGGTGATGACATCACACAACACTCTCACGTGTGTTGAGATGCTGGAGTGTTTACCTGCGCTGAGATATGACTCTATAGGTGTGTAGTAACGTTCTCAGTGTGTGAACATTCCACTCCCTGCCCTGAGCTGCGCTCCACACTTCCTCAGGAAGCAGCCTTCACTTCCTGTACAATTACCCGAGCGAAGGCTGTGTGGCGTGATAGCCACTGCGAATCCTCCTCTGCATCCCGTTACTTCACACATTCATACCGTTTCTCACACTCTTTCTGGTCAGTGTAGTGGTCAGCCATGTGGACGATACGATGTTCCCATCTCCTCCTCCACCTCCTCCTGAGCTTCACCTGTAAGGACTCACCAGTAGCTCTAACGCACTGGAATTTCATTCAACTTTCGCTAAAAGTAAACTTATTTCTCTGTCTCTTTTTCTCCGATGACTTTCAACAGGTACACGAGCTGAGTCAGGTCAGTATTCCATCAGTTACTCTTCATGCTAGTGTACTAACTGCACAATGACACCATCGCACACTACAGAGGTGCAGATGCAAATCACAGGTTTATATTCATATTAATGTACTCATTACGTTATGTAATATGTTATCGTTTCTATAGTAGCAGCTCATGCACAGGGACTCGTACTGCAGACGCTCCACTGATATTAAACGGATTACAAAAAAATATTTATACAGTATGGTTATGTTTTCTGTAAGGAGATGCTTATTTTATATTTATGGAAGGAGTCTCCAGTGTTGGCGCTTTGTAACAGTTGCAACTTTCCTTTTTTCTCTCTCTCTCTCATTAACTTCAAGAGAACTGGAACTGACTTGTTTCACCGACATTAAATATAACTGTAAAATGAAAAGTATGACTTTTTATTTTAATGATAAAAAATTGTCATTTTTTATCAAATTGCTGCAGTATTATAAGAAGAATAAAACGTGTAGACATGTGGTTATAAAAAAATGATCAACTGTTACTTATTAAATTGCTTAATTACCTATAAATGGATTTTTTAAAAAGTATGACTGCTGTGGTGTAACAGGAATAAAACACTTAAGGACATGCTGTTATAGAAAAATAATTAGAATTACCACAGTGGTAGATTTACTACAGGGGTAGAATTACAGTAGTAGAATTACAGGGGTAGATTTACTACAGGGGTAGATTTACAGTAGTAGAATTACCAAAGTAATAGAATTACAGGGGTAGATTTACAGTAGTAGAATTACCACAGTGGTAGATTTACAGTAGTAGAATTACAGGGGTAGATTTACAGTAGTAGAATTACCACAGTGGTAGATTTACAGTAGTAGAATTACAGGGGTAGATTTACAGTAGTAGAATTACCACAGTGGTAGATTTACAGTAGTAGAATTACAGGGGTAGATTTACAGTAGTAGAATTACCACAGTGGTAGATTTACAGTGGTAGAATTACCACAGAAAGTGTGTGTTATTTCTGTATAACAGCGCAGATCAGACAGTAGTTCCAGCTGTAACATGAACAACTGGTTTATTTATATTAATGCACTTGTTCTAATATGTAAGCGTTGCTATAGTAACAGCTCATTCACAGGGACGTGCACAGAGGACACTCCGAGTAATCTAAGACTAATATAAGCAGATTTAAATGTTTAACAAAGTAAAACATCTTATCGTTAATGTGATGATGATGTTTTTTTTTTGTTAGGAGCTGTTTATTTAACATTTATGGAAGGAGTCTCCTGTGTCAGAGATTTTTGTAAAGTTTCCCAGCTTAGGAAAGTCTTCAGGACAGAGGGGTTTACGTTTTCAGGGTTTTCTGAAAAATGTCAGGTTGTGTTTGGGGTGTTTTTTTGAAAGAGAGAGAGAGAGGCTGGTGAGGGAACGACTGTTAAAACAGGAGCAGCTTGTATCAGTGCCCTTTCAAAGACTAAAAAAAAAAAAAATCAGTATAAGGTTTTGTTTTTGGTGCCACAGCATCTTATTTGCACATAATTGTTTTAAAGAGGAGAAACTAAAAGTATATATACTAAACATACACTGTCTAATCAGTACTAATTACACAAAAGGACAGAAGCATAAGATTTGTAGGGTTTTGTTTGTTTGTTTGAACGAAATGTAAAAGCTTGAGTTTGTTATTCGGAGGAAACACGCCATGAATCCAGTGAAGCTTTACAGTTCAAGTTGAAAACAAAAACGATAAACCACCCTGGTGTGGATTATATCTGTATAACCGCATGGTCTGGAGTGTCTTATTTCATACTTATTCAGCTTTAGAGATGCTTTAACTCATTTCTCTTATTAGGAGACAAACTCTAAAATGAATCATGAGACAAGCATCATAAAAATCTAAAACAATAAACAACAACAAAAGCCATAAACACAAGACCACTAGCTATCCAGGATACAGTCAACTAAAGTAATAGCTTAATGACAACGATATAACATAATATATAAGGAATAACAAACAGGTCATGCTGTTTTAGGGACTTAATTGAGGACAATTTTTTGCATGATGAAGTGGAGGTTCTGTTACCACCCTACTGTAAGTTTTTTATTTTCCTATAACAGCATGTCCCTAAGTGTTTTATTCCTCTTATACAACAGCAGTCTGGCAGCAATGAACATTTTTTTTAATTATTAAAGAACGTCCTGAAGATGTCGGAAAACATAAAGTTACAGCTTTAACAAGCACTTACACTGGAGACTCCTTCCAAATTAATATAAAGCAGTCAGAGCTGCTGTTATAGGAAATGAATCCACATTTTCTTATTCGAGAACTTGGCTGTGCTGTGGGACAAAATATAAGAAGCTCAGGATACTTGACATCATGAGCGGGGGTGGTGGCGCTTTCGATCCATCCTCAAATCGAGACATCGTCACCCTGATTTACACTCACTGTTTATCAGGATCAGAGATTTGAAGACTTTTTACTAACCCTGTAAAAGGTTCTGCATGAACATGTGACCTCTCGTTGCTAGATGATGTTTCTTTAAAATCACTTGTAGGTTTGGAAAAGTTCCACTACTGCACATTTTACTGTAGTGTATGTGTGTGTGTGTGTGTGTGTGAGAGAGAGAGAGAGAGAGAGAGAGAGAGAGAGAGAGACTGGGTGGTGCCTCAAGGTCTAAAATAACTGTCCCCTGAGACCTCCTCAGTGTGTTTGTTTAACGTCTTGATTTTCCTTCCTATCGTGATGCTCATGTTTACAGGCGCTGCTCTCATGGAGTGAGATGGACAGATAGAGAGACACAGTCATCTCTCTGTCTCTGTTTATCTCTCCATCTCGCTCTCTCTTTTCTCATATGAACTTAGCTCTTAAATGTAGCATAACTAGCATAATTCCAACGGTCATTTTTTCATATTGAGAGTTTCTCATAACCGATAACTACTTGACTGGACAGTAATGTTAGCCGTTTATTTCAGCTTAACTGTTAATTTTGTAGCTCCTACACTAAGCATGCCACCTTCCACTTTGCTAGCATCTCACCCTTCATTTTGTTTTGAGATTCTGTGTGGATAAACCCTCTGAAGTGCTTTCATAATAATAGTAATGTCAAAGATGTTTAATTATGTAGTAATGCTAACCTTTTAAACTAAAATTAGAGTTGCTAACATCAACTAGCTAGTCACACTTAATCTAGCACTTTTCTTACCCATTTGGGTCAGTAATTCAGGTTTATGCTCTGCAGTGAAACATTCTTCTAAGAAGGTACAGTGCTGTGAGAAAGTATTTCTTCTGAGTTCTTCTGTTTTTTTGTATATCTCATACTAAATAGTTTTAGATCTTCAAACGAAATACAACATAAAATAAAGGCAACCTGAGTAAACACACAATACGGTTTTTATTTATTTATTTTATTGAAGCAAAAAAGTGATCCACCACATATCACTTATGTCAAAAACTTGCCCCCTTAAACTTAAAATCTGTTTGTGCCACCTTAGCAGTAATACAGTGAGGGAAAAAAATATTTGATCCCCTGCTGATTTTGTACGTTTGCCCACTGACAAAGAAATGATCAGTCTATAATTTTAATGGTAGATTTATCTGAACAGTGAGAGACAGAATAACAACAAGAAAATCCAGAAAAACGCATGTCAAAAATGTTATAAATTGATTAGCATTTTATTGAGGGAAATAAGTATTTGACCCCCTCTCAATCAGAAAGATTTCTGGCTCCCAGGTGTCTTTTATACAGGTAACGAGCTGAGATTAGGAGCACACTCTTAAAGGGAGTGCTCCTAATCTCAGCTTGTTACCTGTATAAAAGACACCTGTCCACAGAAGCAATCAATCAATCAGATTCCAAACTCTCCACCATGGCCAAGACCAAAGAGCTCTCCAAGGATGTCAGGGACAAGATTGTAGACCTACACAAGTCTGGAATGGGCTACAAGACCATTGCCAAGCAGCTTGGTGAGAAGGTGACAACAGTTGGTGCGATTATTCGCAAACGGAAGAAACACAAAAGAACTGTCAATCTCCCTCGGCCTGGGGCTCCATGCAAGATCTCACCACGTGGAGTTGCAATGATCATGAGAACAGTGAGGAATCAGCCCAGAACTACACGGGAGGATCTTGTCAATGATCTCAAGGCAGCTGGGACCATAGTCACCAAGAAAACAATTGGTAACACACTATGCCGTGAAGGACTGAAATCCTGCAGCGCCCGCAAGGTCCCCCTGCTCAAGAAAGCACATATACATGCCCGTCTGAAGTTTGCCAATGAACATCTGAATGATTCAGAGGACAACTGGGTGAAAGTGTTGTGGTCAGATGAGACCAAAATGGAGCTCTTTGGCATCAACTCAACTCGCCGTGTTTGGAGGAGGAGGAATGCTGCCTATGACCCCAAGAACACCATCCCCACCGTCAAACATGGAGGTGGAAACATTATGCTTTGGGGGTGTTTTTCTGCTAAGGGACAGGACAACTTCATCGCATCAAAGGGACGATGGACGGGGCCATGTACCATCAAATCTTGGGTGAGAACCTCCTTCCCTCAGCCAGGGCATTGAAAATGGGTCGTGGATGGGTATTCCAGCATGACAATGACCCAAAACACACGGCCAAGGCAACAAAGGAGTGGGTCAAGAAGAAGCACGTTAAGGTCCTGGAGTGGCCTAGCCAGTCTCCAGACCTTAATCCCATAGGAAATCTGTGGAGGGAGCTGAAGGTTCGAGTTGCCAAACGTCAGCCTCGAAACCTTAATGACTTGAAGAAGATCTGCAAAGAGGAGTGGGACAAAATCCCTCCTGAGATGTGTGCAAACCTGGTGGACAACTACAAGAAACGACTGACCTCTGTGATTGCCTACAAGGGTTTTGCCACCAAGTACTAAGTCATGTTTTGCAGAGGGGTCAAATACATATTTCCCTCATTAAAATGCAAATCAATTTATAACATTTTTGACATGCGTTTTTCTGGATTTTTTTGGTTGTTATTCTGTCTCTCACTGTTCAAATAAATCTACCATTAAAATTATAGAATGATCATTTCTTTGTCAGTGGGCAAACGTACAAAATCAGCAGGGGATCAAATACTTTTTTCCCTCACTGTAAGTGCAAACAACCGCTTCCGACAACTGGAGATCAGTCTTTCACTAACTTCTAGGACTAGGACTTACTCCTATGCTTTGGATCGTTGTCTTGCTGCATAATCCTGTTTTGCTTGAGTTTCAACTTACGGACTGAAGACCGTACATTCTCCTTCAGGATTTTCTGGTAGAGAGCAGAATTCATGTTTCCCTCAATTATTGCAAGTTGCCCAGGCCCTGAAGCAGCAAAGCATCCCCACACCATCACACTTCCTCCACCATGCTTGAGCATAGGTATGATGTTCTTTTTGTGGAATTCTGGGTTTGGTTTATGCCAGATGTAATGGGACCCCTATCTTCCAAACAGTTCCACTTTCAACTCCTAAATCCACAGAACATTCTCCAAAATGGTTTGAGGATCATCAAGGTGTGTTTTGGCAAAATTCAGACGCGCCTTAATGTTCTTCTGGGCTAGCAGTGGTTTTGCCCTGGCCACTCTTCTATGGATGCCATTTATGCCCAGTGTCTTTCTGATAGTGGAGTCATGAACAGTGATCTTTATTGATGGAAGAGAGGCCTGTAGTTCCTTTAATGTTGTCTTTGGCTGTTTCTGGATGAGTCGCTGCTGTGCTCTTGGAGGAATTTTGGAAGGTCGGCCACTTCTGGGAAGGTTCACTACTGTGCCGAGTTTTTCCATTTCGAGATGATGGCTCTCTCTCTGTCTCTTTGGAGTCCCAGAGCCTTTGAAATAGCTCTGTAACTCTTCCCAGACTGATATATTTCAATCACCTTCTTCCTCATCATTTCTGAAATTTTGGCATAGTGTGTTACTGGGTAAGATCTTTTAACCAACTTCATACTGTTGAAAAGTTCTATTTAAGTGTTGATTTGATTGAACGGTGGGAGATCCTTCAGTGTAGTTGCACTTAAACTCTGGAACTCTCTATCTCGGATCCTCCGTGACATCACCTCTATTTCTATCTTTAAAACTCAGCTTTTCTCACATCTTTTCTCATCGCACTATCTGTATATTACTTATTGATGTTTTATTTCCTGTTTTGTAATTGAGATTGTAATGTCTGTTGAAATGTATCTTAATGTACTTCGTCCTGGTAAATGAATATGAAGTATAAAGTGTCCTTGAGCTTGTGGAAAGGCGCTATATAAATAAACGTATTATTAAACAGGGCTGGGAGTAATCAGGCCTGGTTGTATCTAGTCCAGCTGAACCCCATTATGAATGATTCATAGATTTGGGGAATTAGTAACTACGGGGGCAAATACATTTTCACACACACTTTTTTAATTTAATAAATAACATTATCATTTCAAAATATATTGTGTGCTTACTCAGGTTGCCTTTGTTTTACCTTAGATGATGATGTAATTTCTGAACCAATTTATATATGTTTAACCAAACATATATATATATATATGTGTGTGTGTGTGTGTGTGTGTGTGTACACACACATTTAAAGAGAAGAATTCAGGATGGGGCAAATACTTTTCACAGCACTGTATTCATTATCATCATGAGAGAATGAACTAGATGCTAACACTTGACATGACATCTGCATTGCTAGCATCTATTCTTTAAGACTAGCTAACAATGCAGCAGAATTAAACCATTTAATATGGTAATAGTAGTAATGAATTATAATGATATAATAATAAATGCTTGATCGACATGCTTGAGGACGTCTCATCTTCATTCGGGTCTAATGTAGGTTTATGTTTAGTAGTGAAACCGCTGATGATGATGATGAGAAGAAGATTAAATGGGATGTTAAAGTTAGGTGTACTGTATAGCTTAGCATAGCTAGTGTCTGGCTCATGGCACTTGCTAACATTTTAGTTAAAACCTTTTTGAAAACTCATAATCGCATTGTCAGACCGTCTTTCCTCAGAGTTAATTCTCAAAGGTGTCACACTTAACATCAAACCTGCGAACACGGTGGAGCGGGGATCTGAGCTGACACTGACTTGTGTCGCCAACATCATCCATTCTGGCAGCATTTCACCCCTCCATTTCAGCTTCTTTAAAGACTTCAACAAGCACAACACCGTATACATATTACAGACAACCAGTGACCAAGTGAAGTACACCATCTCTGATGCTCGGGCCTCCCACACTGGCACGTACCAGTGTGATGTGATGGTGAACAACCAATACAAGGAAAGTTCCACAGAGAAGATTACTGTTAAAGGTACAGTTATCTTTAGCTCTGCTTAAGCATTTTTCTCTAAGCATGGAGTTTAACGTTAATTCACCATGCGTATTGTTTTACACAGTAATTAACTCCATTAATGAATAATTATTTACAGTCCCCTCCAAATCTATTGGAACAGCAAGGCCAATTTATGTGTTTGTGCTGTACAACAAAGACATTTGGGTTTAAGAAAAAAAAAATGGAAATGAGACAAGAGTTTAGGATTTCAGCTTTTATTTCCTGGTATTTACATCTAGATGTGTTTACATAAAACATAGAACCTTCTGTATCAGACCACACAATTTTTAGATGAGCAAAATTATAGGAACAGATAAGAAGTAAATGAAAGTAAATAACACTTAAAGGAGACCTATTATGCCCCTTTTTACAAGGTGTAATATAAGTCTCAGGTGTCCCCAAAATGTGCCTGTGAAGTTTCAGCTCAAACTACCCCGGAGATCATTTATTATACCATGCTGAAAATGCCCCTATTTGGGTGTAAGCAAAAACACACTGTTTTTTTTTTTGTTTGTTTGTTTCAGCAAAAACAGTTGAATGGGCCTTGCTGTTCCAATAGTTTTGGAGGCAACTGTATGTATTAAGTACTTGATGAGCAGGTTTACTATGTAAAGGCCTTAATTAAATTGTTATTTATGGGAAGGTCTTGGCAGAGAGAAAGAAATTGTGTTTAAAGGTGAGATAAGTAAAATATTTATACTGCTGGGACCACAGGGTCCGGGGTTCGAGTCCCGCCAGGGCCATGTGTGTGCGGAGTTTGCATGTTCTCCCCGTGCCGCGGGGGTTTCCTCCGGGTACCCTGGTTTCCTCCCCCAGTCCAAAGACATGCACGGTAGGCTGATTGGCATGTCCAAAGTGTCCGTAGTGTATGAATGGGTGTGTGAATGTGTGTATGTGTTTGTGTGCCCTGCGATGGATTGGCACCCTGTCCAGGGTGTACCCCGCCTTGTGCCCGATGCTCCCTGGGATAGGCTCCAGGTTCCCTGTGACCCTGAAAAGGAGTAAGCGGTATAGAAGATGGATGGATGGATTTATACTGCTCTATAGGTTGTGGGTGTAGAGAAAACAGCTGTCAGTAAAGCTGCAGTAAGTAATATGTTTATACTATTCTATAGGCTGTAGGTGGACAGAAATGAGCTGTTATTAAAGCTGAGAATTATTTATTTTATTTTTTTTGAGAATTATTATTTTAAACTGCTCTATTGGCAGCTGCAAGGTGAACAGAATCATGTTTAAAGGTATCATAAGTAATTTATTTATACTGCTTTATTTGCTGTAAGCATAAAGAAAGGAGGCATCATTAAAGGTGCAATAAGTAATATACTTTTACTGCTCTATTGGCTGTTGGTGAGGTGAACGAAGCCATCAATAAATGTGCCATAAGCATTATATTTATATTGCTTTATTGTTTCTGAGTGGAGAGAGATGAACCATTATTAAAGGTATGATAAGTAAAATGTTTAAACCGCTCTATATAATAATTTATTTGAGTTGTGATAATTAATATAGTTATACTGCATTGTACTGCCCTT
Source organism: Ictalurus furcatus (assembly GCF_023375685.1). Taxonomy (NCBI): domain Eukaryota; kingdom Metazoa; phylum Chordata; class Actinopteri; order Siluriformes; family Ictaluridae; genus Ictalurus; species Ictalurus furcatus. Next base: position 12,213,743 of record NC_071266.1, read on the forward strand.
AAATGTTGAGTTTCTTCAATATGGCATACACTTGCTGTGGTTAAAGTTGTTGCTAGGCAACTGGGAAACGTAAACGGTAACAATAAGCTAGCCGATGCCTGAGGCTATCCAATAAAAAAAGCTGACGGGAACGTTAGCATTTTCCTCCTTAATTACACATGTCTGCTGACTGAACATCTATGGGTTACATTTATGAGAAGTGTTATGAAATGTTATAGGGGGGAAAAAAGAGATCATAAGCAACATCATAATCATTGGCCACTAGGGGGCACTATATATTTTTTCAAAAATTAAACTTAAAATGTTTTCTTCCCAGGACAAAAAACCCCACTTCCTGTACAGAAACATCAACATCAGCATTACGTCACAACTTTGAAACTGTTTGTGGTTTTTGAATTTGTGCTAAATTATGCTAATTAGTGTATGCTCATCTAGAGTTTAGCAAATACAAAGAGATATGTCATTTGTTTTTGGACACACAGGTGTGCAAACTCCAAGGCTGAGTGTGGATAAGTTTGACGTGAATGAAGGTGACATCGTGAGGATCATCTGTAGTGCGAAAGAAGAATCCGGTTTGCTGCACTTCATCATTAAAGACGACTTGAATGAAATCTACCAAGAAGAAACCACCAGTGGTGAGGTGCAGAAGAATCACTCCCTCAGGTCTGTAGGGATGGCCAAGATCTCCTGCTCATATTTAATTAAAGTAGGAAGCACAACTATTTCTTCAAATGACAGCAACGTGGTCAGTGTGGTTGTGAAAGGTAAGCAAATGATTTGTTCTTTTATTACATTCATTCTGATTGGGCAGACAGTGTTGATTAACGTCCTGTAACACCAGCACTCGTTCAAATACATGATCATTTCTATAGTAACAGCTTGGGTTAAAAAAACAGGTGCAATCATTGATGAAGTTTTCTGTATGCAGACTTTAACATATGTGGAAGGAGTCTCCAGTGTCAGCACTTAATAACAGAGATTTAGCTTTAAGTTTTTCAACATCTTCAGGACAGACTAATTTACACTTTTTGCACTAAAGAGAGCGAGAGAGAGAAAAAAAGAGTTGCTGGAAGTAACGTGTTTCACAAACAAGCTATTAAATGTAGGCTAACTATAGACGTGTTGTCTTTTGAATAAATTAAAAATGGAAGTCGTTGTCAAATTGCTGTGGTATAAGAAGAATAAAACACTTGTTGTGCTGTTGGACGTAACTTATTAAATTGCTTAAATTGTTTACCTGGAGAATATTTATTGCCCTTTTATTTTCCAACCCAGACCTGGACATCATGCCAACTATCACAGTCCTCCCGTCCACGCAAGTTATCGAGGGAGACCCTGTGCACATCACATGTGGTGTGAAAGGAACATCCCATAACTCAACTTCGCTCATGCTATCGAAAGGATCGTATATCCTCCAGAGAGGAAAAACCCCTGAATTCATAGCTGCTGTCCTGGCAAACAATTCCGGGACATACGAGTGCAGTGTCCTGCTGAAGAACGTAGATAAAACTGTTAAAGCAAATCTTACTGTCAAAGGTGAGAAACCACTTGGGGAGCAAACTGATATAAGCTTCAGATCTCCTTGTTGGCACTAATATTTAGGCACTTAAACCTAAAGCACAGTAACAGTGTATTTGGTACCATTTTCCAGAGCTCTTTTCCACACCGGTGCTGACCATCACGCCGACGGAGGTGTTCGAGAGGCAGCAGTTTAACGTCACCTGCACAAGCTCTGAATTTGCATCAGAGAGAATCGGACGTCATGATGTGAAGTACTCTATCTACAGGAACAACCAGAGACTTAACTCATCCGATGGCGCATACAGAACCACGGCACACACTAAGACCAATGGAAATTACACGTGTACTGCTCAAGTGAATGACACCATCAAATGGAGCAATTCCAAGTTCTTCAAAGCAAAAGGTAGAAGTGCGTCCTTCTGAAAGTTCAATGCAAAGCAACCTCTCAAATCTAGCAACATCTTTGCAGTGTTTCTTTTAAAAGCTACTCATCCTAAAATGCTCAGCTTTGACGAGGCATCCTTTAAAAAGTCTAAATTTAGAACAGTTTAGAATTGTTCTAGAACGATGTCTCACTAAAAGCTCAAATCTAGAACAGTGTCTAACTGAATGCTTAAATCTAGAACGGTGTCTCCCTCTAAGCTCAAATCTAGAACAGTGTGTCAGTAAAAGCTCAAATCTAGAACAATGTCTCAGTATAAGCTCAAATCTAGAACAGTGCCTCAGTAAAAGCTCAAATCTAGAACAGTGTCCCAGTAAAAGCTCAAATCTAGAACAATGTCTAAGTAAAAGCTCAAATCTAGAATAATGTCTCGCTAAAAGCTCTAATCTAGAGCAATATTTCACTAAAAGCTCTAATCTAGACAAGTGTTCTGTTAGAAGTTCAAATCTAGAAAAATGTCTGGCTAAATTTTCGAATCTAGAGCAATGTTCTGCTAAAAGCTCAAATCTAGAACAATGCCTCACTAAACGCTCAAATCTAGAGCAGTCTCTAACTAAAATGTGAAATCTATAACGGTGTCTCACAACACTCAAATCTAGAAGAGTGTCTTACTAAAAGCTCAAATCTAGAACAGTGTTCTGCTAAAGGCTCAGATCATCCAGATTAACATATTGTTAGAAGCTCAAATCTAAAGAAATATTTTACTTAAAAAATCCAAACTAAAAACTCAAAATTAGAGAAATGTTTTGCTGAAAACTCAGTCTAGAGCAATGGCTCACAAGCCCATATCTTAAGCATTGTTTTAGTAAAAGCTCAAATTAAAATTTCTTTCTAAAATCTCAAATCTAGAACATCAAGAACATCAGAGTCCATGTAAAAGCTCAAACCTAAAGCTCTTTGGGTCTCTTTGAAATCTTAAACCTAGACCCTGTAGAAGCTTAAACCTGGAGCATCTCAAAGCTCAAATCTAGAGCACTGGTTCTCCAAAAGCTCAAATCTAGACCAGTGTCCCTTTAAAATGTCAAATCTAGGACCATATCACTGTTAAAGGTCACCACCAGAGGAGGGTCTTCCTAAAAGCTCTAACTAAGAACCAGGTTTTTCCAAAAACTTAAATCTAGATTAGCATCCACATAATCTTGCCTCTACAGCACACCTACTAGCATCTCATTTTAAATCTAAAACGATGTAATAGATTTGAAAGATCTACAGGTGAACATACTAGCATTAGATTTGGCAAACTATTCTAGATTATTTTCTGTTTTCATGGTGGCTATGATTAGTCCATTTGTGTTCCTCTTTGTCACCTCTTCCTCCAGTTCTCGTCTCCAAACCCACCATCACTGTGCTTGGTGAGGTGGTCCTGGGTCGATCATTTCAGATCGAGTGTTACTCAGACACCGGGAGTTTCCCCATCACTTACTCACTGAACCGGAACCACAGAACACTAAACTACATCGAGGTATCAACGGCATTTCAGAAAGCCATCTTCAACGCCAGCATAATGTCTGAAAACGAAATCCACGAGTTCAGATGTGAGGCACAGAACAACGGCATCAATCCAGCTTTGACAAGCAACGCTCTTCTTGCTCCAGTAACAGGTGAGCTACCGGTGACCTTCAATCCAGAAAATACCGCTAAATAACATCCTTCAAACCTGCTTCACTCTTTCTGCGCTTATTTATTTATCAATGTTACGTTTTTCAATGACCTACGCCACGTTCTTGTACCTTTCAGTTCCTGTAGGGAAGCCGACCCTGATGACCATCCCCAAGGGTGATGCCATCATCGAAAATGAGTACGTTGAATTCCTGTGCTTTGTTACGGAAGGAACTCCACCCATCAGCTTTAAATGGTACCAAGGCGAGGACCGCCGTCCTGTGCACACCATTACAGTGATGAAAAACCACTCCACGTACAATGTTCCCGTGGTGAAGAGCGTCCACAGCGGCAGGTATTACTGCGAAGCCATAAACGGAGCGGGAATAGAGGAAGCAAGCAAAGACATCATGGTCACAGGTCAGACCATAAAAATGCCAGATAATATTTATCTAGCTCAACACTGAGGTCCATCTCTAATCTTTTTAACGCCTTAAATACTAATTAAGTGATTAGTAATTAAGTAATAAGTTCACTATATAACAGCCAGTCTGTGTTTGATTTTTTTACCGTGCAGTGAGGATAGCCAGGTGGAAGCAAGGCCTGATCTCTGGCGTGTGTCTGCTGTGTGTGACCGGGCTCGTAATCGCCTTCGTGATACGCTACAGGGCTAACCGAGGTAGTGACAGCTACAGCCCGCCTAGCGTGTCTATAGCCCCCCATGCCTGACCTTCCTCACAACAAAATACCCCCTCTTTCATCCTCTCTCTCTGTCACAGGTAAACGAGAGTTCATGATCAAACTCTCAGTGCGAGTTCACTTCTCGCTTCTTTGCTTCTCACTTCTTCCTCTGTAGGGACCATTAGCTTTAGACGCCAGTTATTGTAAGCGACATGTAATGGAAATGCTAATGCGGCTAGCAGTACATTATGAGGCAGGGTATGGTTAGTGCTGTGCTCAATCAGTACGGTCAGCAGTATGGTACACTGCACTGTTTAGAGTGCAGTATGCATACAGTGTCGACTCCATAATTATTGGCACCCTTCTTGAAAATGAGTGTGCATTCAGTATGTCAAACTTAAAGTGCACCTATTATGGTTTTTCAATGTAAATGTAAAAAGTCTGCAATGTTTCAAAAATCAAAGTGCACGACAAACGGGGTTATTGAGTCCCAAAAGAAGAAAGCGATTCTGAACAGCTGAAACGAGTCGTTAGTAATTCCAGACTTACTTCCTGTACTAGCCTACGTAGGTTTGTAACAAAAAGCCCCGCATCTGATCTTCATAGTCCGCTCGCGAACAGACAGAGCTGAAACTCGTTATGGTAGTGGGCGTTTCCTTTTTGAAACGCGCTGACAGTGGTAGACCAATCACAACAGACTGGGGCATCTGGCCAATCAGAGTAGAGTATGCTCTTTGAAAGGAGGAGTTTAGAATGAATCCTTTAGAACGGATCATTTATCGAGTCGTTTGTGACACTGGGGGGGAAAAGGTCATAGAAAATGAGAGTGCTGGACTAGGGTGACATCTTTCTAGAAAACTCAGTATGGTTATTACTGTTTCAGAACACCCTATTTTACATATTTTAACTGTTAGCAGGTGCTAACAATCCATCATAAGCTAGCTAAAGGAACCTACGAATAATATTCTACTTAACGAACTAACAAGCTGGTGTCTCTTAGACAGTGACTCGCAAACAGCAAACTAGCTGGCTGACTAAGATTACTGTGCTTTTGTGTTAAAAGCTGTTTTAGTTTTCCCCTGCGGTGATGGATGAGAGAGATTTTACGTGTGCAACGTCATATTCATATCATGGGGGGTTGGTCACGGGGGGTTGGTGACTGGGGGTGTGTGACATGGCTGAAGATCACACTGGTGATCATTTGTTTGCATTTATTTGAAATATTCTTTAGGGGTGTCAATAATTTTGGTACATATGCTACTGAAAATTGTTTGAGTGGAAATTTTAGGTAATTTTAGTTAAAATTCTCATATTTGCACTTTTTACATAAATACAGTGTTGTCTGTAGGCAAGCTACACGATGTGACGCAGACTCATATATATATATATATATATATATATATATATATATATATATATACACACATATATATATATATATATGTATATATATATATATATATATATATATATATATATATATATATATATATATATATAGTGCCCTCCACTAATATTGGCACCCTTTGTAAATATAAGCAGAGAAGGCTGTGAAAATTTGTCTTTATTGTTTAACCTTTTGATCTTTTTTCTTTTTAAAAATTCACAAAAATACTCTGCTCTCATGGATCTCAAACAATTGCAAAACGCAGGTTATCAAAAAAAAATATTTTGTTAAATATAGGTGTACAACATTTATTGGCACCATTTTAGTCAGTACTTTGTGTTACCTCCCTTTACCAAGATAACAGCTCTGAGTCTGAGTGTCTGGCAAACTGAAGATGCCTGAGTTTGTTTTTGGATGAGAGTACAGCCTTTTTTTCTTGAAACCCTTCCAAACAACTTCTAATAACTTCTGCAATTCTCCAGCTCTGATCCTTGGAGATTTTTTGGCCACTCGAACCATCCTCTTCACAGTGCGTTGAGACATATAGACACACGTCCAATTCCAGGTTGATTCATAACATTTCCAGTTGACTGGAACTTCTTCATTATTGCCCTGATGGTGGTAATGGGCATTTTCAATACTTGTGGTATTTTCTTATAGCCACTTCCCATTATGTGAAACTGAACAACCTTTTCTGCACATCACAGCTATATTCCTTGGTGTAACCCATTGTTATGAATGACTAAGGGAATTTGACCTATGTGTTACCACATATTTATACCCCGTGAAACAGGAAGTCATAGTTGAACAATTTCCTGTTCCTAGTCAACCAGGTGTACTAAAAAATTTCAAATATTAATGGGAATATACTTCAAATATATTTTTATCATATGAATTCATAGGGGTGCCAATAATTGTTGCGCACATATTTAACAGATTTTTTTTATAAATCTGTGTTTGCAATTGCTTGATAGCCATGAGAGCAGAGTGTTTTTGTGAATTGTTTGAACAATATATCAAATGGTTCAACAATAAAGACAATTTTTCACAGCCTTCTTTGCTCATATTTACCATGGGTGCCAGTATTAGTGGAGGGCACTGTATATAAACATATATATTTTGGGGTTTAGTTTTGATCTCCGAAAGATTTGTAGAAAAAAAAAGATGTTCTTTGTTATGTTGAAAACTGAACACTCATCAGTTTCTTCACACGTTCCTCAGAAAGTCTGCCATCCATAAATACTCCTTAAATAGGAGGTAGCCCATTTTAATTCTTCCTTCACCTCCATATAGCCATCATTAACCCACACATCACTACGTTCTATGCTCCATGTTCTACTTTCAGGACCACAGAGATAGAGCAAAGCTAAGCTTTCCTATGTGGCTGAAAGCATTAGCTATTTGCTTTTGCTTAGCTTTACTTGAATTTCTAGCGATGTCATGGGACTATTCAACTCCCAAAATCTTGTTCCAGACAGAGCTCCGCACTTTCACACCAAGTGGATGAGAACGACCGACGCAACGCAAGATAATCTGACGTCACTTCCGGTTGGGCCAAATAACGGGATCACCATTTACAGAAAATAGGTGGAAGGTGGAAATTACATAACAAAGGAAGAGGAACATGAGCTACACTACATTTTTAAAGCGACTGAACCCTGATTATGGATGACCCTTTGGCTTTCTCTCAGCTATGTGTTTTAAAGAAGTGTTTTTCCCTCATCATTTTATCTCTCATGATATTTTTCTAGCTTTCCACCACTTACTTCTTCATACAGTTTCCAAAAATCCAAACATGGAACTAAAAAAAAAAACAGTATGACACACGTTCAAATAGACATTTATAGATAATTTATGCTAATTCACGTTCTCCCTTCATTCTTTCATATTGCACTTACACACTTTTTGTTTACGTATTTGTTCATCTTTCTTGTAAAGTAGTTTTTTTTTGTGGACTTCTGTTTGTAATTCATTGTCATCAACACGCATGTGTATAAAATACCATAAAACTATCATAAAAAGATCACGCTAATATAAATAAATAATGCCTTATTGTGGAAATTTGGTCATCCCTGCCTGGATTACTTCATATGTTAATGTTTTTCATTAAATGTCAAACCCATAAAACATTTTTTTTTTATATTTATAAATATAAAATTTGTATTTGTATTTATATTTGTAAATATAAATATTTACAAGTATTTATAGTAAATATTTATCCTTCTTATCTCTAGTCTATTTACTTTTAATACTTTTAATTCCGGTGTTTCAGTATCATTTTTTCAGAATTTTTTCACAAAAAAATTTATGATAATTATTTGCTTTGCGTTTAAATGCTCTAAACCAAACTGATCAAAGTGTGGTTGCTAAAAAGTCCAGGGTGCCAATAAGTTAGCTCATGACTCATAACTCGGACAGAGCTTATTTTGGTCCTAATGTTAGTAAGTGAATTCCACAGGTGGAGGAAATGCACTAATTGCTGTTAAGTGAAGGCGGTGCAGTGCAAACAGCCACTTCCTGTTTAGGCTTCTGTTAATCTCCAGACCTGTGCTGCACTGTACACTCAGATCTAATGCAACATTCCAGTTATTACTCCAGTTATTAAATCTGTGCTATAATTCTAGAACCCCATGGTTTTAACTCATTAGTCTAGAACTCTATAGTGTTTGCCTAGAGTTTCACAGTTAGGGTTACTTCAGAATTTTACAATTTGTCTTTCTAAATCTCTACTATTGTACATCTCCATTATTTAGCTTTTTACTCTAGAACCTTTTTGTGTTTTTAGCCTAATCTAGTTTTGAGTCTGGAAGTCTAGAAATTATTATTCTAGAATTCTGAGTTGTCCTTCAAGAATTTCATGTTTGTTTTGGGTTTTTTGTTTGTTGGTTATTTGTTATTATCTGTTGTTGTTGTTATTAAAGATAACAACATATTTGATATTCGAGAACTCTATTTATAGTTTAAAAATGTAAGAATTTCAGTTGTTTTTCTAGAATTCTGCATTTTTTCAGAATTGGTTGTTGTAAATCTAAAACTCTTCTTTATTCAAGAACCGTGTTTTTGTTCTATTTGATTTCTATTATGCAAGTTATTATTTGAGTGTCCATAATTGACAATTAACAAAACAAGTTTTAAAAAACAAGCATATCTATTTGATATGCTAGATCTCTGTGTTTACTCTAGAGCTGTGTTGATATTCTAAATGTTCTTTATTTTCTATTATAACATTCTCTACTGTTTTTCTAGAACTCATCAAGTGAAGTTATTCTAAAATTGTGTTATTCCAAAACTCTCATTTGTTATTCCATGATTCCAGAGTTTGAGAATTGTCGCTGAGATTTTGTGTGGTAAATTTCAATTTGTGTGATCTAAGTTATTAGAAAATTATCTATTGTTATTCTAGAATGAAATACTTCAAGTTTATATTCCACAATCCTGTCTTGTTTTTCTTGTGTGATTTTAGTCTGTGATTTTAATTTCTTTTCTAGCTCCCTGTGTTATTCTAGAAACTCAAACATACAGTAATTTGATTTGTTACTCTAGAACTCTGCAATGCTTTTCTAGACATCCGTAATCTGAGGTGTTTGATTTGTTATTACAGATGGTTAGAGTCAGGACTTTACTGAGAATCTAAAACTCTAGTTTTATTGGAGCCTGAAATACCAATAATCTAGAATTCCAATTTATTGATGTAAAAAATTTCCTGACAGTCTAGAGTTGTGTACGAGTGGAGGCATATTTTAAGTGTGACTCTAGAACCCAGGTTTTTTTTAACTGAAATAAACTCTGTCTAGAACTCATTTGGTTACTTAGAATCTAGAACCCAGTGTTATTAGAGTCAGGATTTTACTGAGAATCTAGCACTCTTGATTGATTGGACTCAGAATCTAGAAGTCTAAATAATTGTTGGACTCTGAATTTTAATAAGAATCTAGAAGTCAATTTAGTTATTATTCCATTTAAAGTTTCCTGATCGTCTAGAGCTGTACACGATTGGCATCACAGTTTAAATGACACTCTAGAACTCTGTTTGTGTTCTATTGAAATAGACTGTCTAGAATTCAATCTGATATGAGTTGAACTCAGAAACTTACTGAGAAACTGTTGCTTGTCCAGTAATTCTACAGTAGATATTTTTACGTTCTTCTGAAGAGTTCTTGATACAGGTAACCGTTGATGTATTGTCCATTATAGGACGATGATATTTTTATGTTGTTGTGTGTTTTGTAGTTAAAGTAGCCAGCAGCAATGGAGCAGGAATCTGGACCGTGAGGCCGCCAGTTTTAGGTGAGTAAACTTTCCACTACAGCTCTGGATTTGGACATTAGAGATTACCGACCCATGTCGACTGAGACTGGACCGCGCATGTCTACAGTGTGTTTGTAAAATACAGAGGTGTGTGAATGATTCTCTAACAGATATCAGTGAAGTAGTGGACGTAGACGAACCTGAGGAGCCTAACGTGGAGTACACGGAAGTGCTGCATCCGCAAACTACTGACCCCGCACGAGGTAAACCACATTTTTTATTTATTAAGAATTCTGCCAAGGAAGGTCAAAATTATTTGACATATGCATTAGCTATGAAGCAGAAAGTTTTTGTCATCCAAATCTCACCAACAAATTCGAAAGTCAAACACACAACATGGAAAAACTACTTAAATGTGAAAGAACATCGGAACATCACTGTCAGAATTATTCTTATTCTTATTATTGTTCCTGATTTAGTAAACTGGATATGAACAGATGTACTCATAAATCTTTTTTACAGGAGCTGTTACACAAGAAATTTGTGAAAAATCCAGTTAGATCAGAAAAACGTTTGTGTCCTACAGTTCACTCTTAAGTTGCAAATTGTCTTTTATGTACAGACCACACTGGCAGGTTTACACACCAATTTAATGAACGTTTTGTCAAAATCAAGTCTCTTCATTTTAATGACTTGAAAGAAAGCGATTCCGAAACAAATCTGTAAGTTAAGACAAATTAAACTAGCTGTTCAATTAGGGTAGAAGTAACGGCACTCTATAAAAGGATGACGAGTTTTTGGTTAGAACGTTTCTGAGGTGCTTTTTCACCTTTTAGTTGCCATTTTGTCATTTTCAGCTCACTGTGAGCTTTGCCTTTTATGGAAATTTGTGGGCGTGGCTAAATATAAATCGGCTGTGCTTTGAACACTGATTGGCATTCATCAAAATACCCATGTGAGTACGAAGAAAATCAAAATTTTGTAAGTAAAAATACTAAAAGATTGATACATGATGTCCATTATACTATGCAGTGCATTTAGGTGTAATTACATAATAACGTATAGCTGCTGATGTTCTCTTAGCAGCATTAATAGCAGTGTATCTCTTGTCTGATTTATTGCAGTTGCCGGGAGTTTTAATCTTATAATATTCTAAACTTTGTTCAAAATGTTTGTGTTTCTTTCAGTAGTGTTATTAAAAATGAGTTGCTCATCATTGTGATGATGAAATGAATTCTCTTGGTGTCATTGGTTTTTCAGTTCAAGCCAGAAGCATTTTGTTACTGAGTGGAACTATTTTTTCCAGCTGTGAGGAAAATTCCCAAAACCAGCTCGAGTGCCGTTCCCACTCACATCTTTTTTTTTCTCTTCTCCATTCTTCATTACTACCCACCATCTTTCCTCTCTGTCTAGTTTTCATGTACTTCAGATGAAATACAGATATTTGCCTCCTTCTCTTTCTCTAAACCCTTTGAACGTTTAGTCGTCCCGCTCTCGATCTCTGATAAGACTAAATCCGCTTCCTGCGAGGTCCTGGATGCTCTTATACTCTCATTTTAAAAAGGGTTTGGTCTTTTTTTTTTATAATAGTGCCATCTTTCATTGTATAAACAGGAAGGGCTGAGCTAATTACCTCAGAAGATTCCTCATTCCCTAAGTGCCTGCTGTTAGTTTTCATATGCTACACAGTGAGCAATTTATCGCAGCGGCTTTCATCTGGGAAATCTGACCAGTTTTTACAAGTTATGTTTCGATGTTTTGAGATTACAGGCCCATTTCTTTCTGTATGTTTAACTCAGTCATCACCCAGCGATGCATCATACAGACATTTTATTTTTATGCTCCAAAAATCTAAAAACCTCTCCAGGTTTCGGCAGCAAAAAAACTCCAGAACATTTTCCAGGTATCATTTATTTCTGTCATTTGTTAGCCATTTATATATTGGAAATTAAGGTTAAAAACTATAATTAAGTAATTATGTACTTAAATGTTTTAATAATTGTTGTAACACTGTTTGTTCTATTACTTCAGACAAAATATATGATATCATTGCATTTTCTTTTTTCTTGTTTTGTTTCTGTTATGTTTTATATTTTTGCACACAAGCATGCTCCAAAAAGCTAAAACTGTTTTAGCAGTTTTATAAAAGCAGCATGAAATGTCAACATCTATTCCTTTTAGTGATGATTATATTCTTCAAAGACAAAAGAGATCATTAAATATTATAATATAATAATAATTATTCTCTCTCTTTTTCTCTCTCTCTCTCTCTCTCGATCCATCCATCCATATCTCTTTTTTCAGTTCCATTGAGGCAAGGCACAGATACGGTATACAGTGAGGTTCAGAGGCCTACATCAGGTAAAAAATAATAATAAAACAGTACGATTATAAAAAGTTTCACCTTCTAGAATGTTTCTCTGGAACATAGCTAATGCTTCAGCACATGTCCACACAGCTGCCTAAGGGCAGATTTTAGTAATAATTAGTAATAAAAGAAGTGGAAAAAACAAAGATCTTTTGGATTCCTGAGCCAAAATTTCAC